>NC_056748.1:6104883-6314883 GCF_019279795.1 Protopterus annectens | reverse complement strand
GCACAGGTTTTCCATGGTGCAAATAGCAGAAACGAATGCAGTGGCTTATCCATTTAGAAATAGTCTGCTTTGATATAGCCTTCCCCTCTGATCCTGTAGCAAATGCTACCAGTAGTTGCTCAGACTTTCTTAGGGATTTGGTTCTGTTTAAGTAAAATCTTAGTCTGTGTACATCCAATGAATGCAAAATCCGCTACCCCCTTGTTCTGCGGATTTGGGTAAAATGTTGGCAGGTGAATGGTCTGGTTAAGAGTCACACTGGATACCACCTTAGGCATAGAAGGACTGGTCCTGAGGGCCACCCTGTCCGGGTAAAATATAATGAAAGGCTACACGGCCATGAGAGCCTGTAGTTCTGAAACCCTTCTCGCTGAAGTGACTGCCAAGAGAAAAGCTGTTTTCCCAGACAGAAATTTTATATCCGCAGTTGCTGCTAGTTCAAAAGGAGGCAGTGTGAGTTTTTCCAGCATGAAATTGGAGGTCCCATGCAGGAGTTGGTGCTCTCCCAGGAGGCCTTAAATTTTTGGCCCCTCTAAGATACTGTTTAAGCAGTGGAGGAGAAAAGTGGGGAGGCTCTGTGTTGTAATGAGCCGAGATGGCAGAGGCATGGATTTTTATTGAAGAGAAGGATAGGCCCTTGTCAAGCATCTCAGTTAAGTATTGTAAAATCTGAGGAATATTGGGCTTTGCTGCATCTATTCATTGTGCTTGGTTCCAAGCACAGAATCTCTTCCATTTATCAGCATAAGATTTTCTAGTACTAGGCCCTCTGGCTTCCAAAATGACATCCATCACAGATTTACTGAGAGGTGCGGTTTGAATAATTAGTTGATTCGCCATGCTGCAAGATTCGGAGTTTGGAGCAGAGTGGGCAAAATTTGATAGTTCTGCCGAGACAGTAGATGAGGTATTTGACGTCTTCTGCGTGCAGACATCCGCGAATGGGCATACCTTCGTTGAAGGTTGTGCGTCAGGGCTGGTAACTCGGCACGTAAAAATCAATTACCAATCAGTAGCGGATCAGAGTTCCGCTGTGACGACCCCTAACCGGGAAAAGCCGAAAGACACAACCACCACCATGGAGGAAGTTGCGACATATTCCTTAGAAGCGGGTACCAATGCTGGCGAGGCCAGTCCGGAGCAATTAGGATCATTTTTGGTTTTTCCTGTCTGACTTTTAGTAAGACCTTGGGGGAGTAGAGGCAGAGGGGGAAAGGCATAGACTGATAGGTTTTTCCAGCTGAATGATAGAGCATCCACTTTCCATGCTTTTTTGTGAGGAGTTCTTGTGCAGATTTTGACCAACTGATAATTCTGGGGAGAGGCAAATAGATCTATGTCTGGGCAACCCCATTTCTGTGTTAACATGCTGAAGATTTGTGGATCCAGTTTCCATTTGTGCGGGTCCATAAGATTGCTGCTTAGGTCGTCTGCCAGAGTATTTTGCTTTCCTGGCAGGAATTGAGCTTGAATGCCATGGCTAGTCTGCAAAGGGGGTAGGAATGTGTACCCCCCCTGCTTATGTACCACATAACTGTGGTGTTGTCCATCTTTACCAGTAGTTGTCCTGGATGAAGTAAGCCCTTGAAGGCTGTCAGAGCATTCTGAACAGCTAGCATTTCTTTCTGGTTGATATGCAGATGCATTTGGTTTGGGCTCCATTTGCCATGAATGCATCTCCCTGCCATGTGGGCCCCCCAAGCATAGTCTGATGCATCTGTAGTTAGGGTTTGGGTGGCAGGGGGTAGAGTGAATGACAGACCCTTTGTTTTGGTGATATGTCTCTGCCCACCAAAGAAACTCCTGTTGTAGGCATGGAATGAGAGGAATCATTGTTTCCAGGCTGTGACAATGTTGACTCCATAAACTTTTTAGGTACCACTGAAGTTTCCTCATATGCAGTCTTGCATATTGAATTAGTAGAATGCAGGACACCATGAACCCCAAAGCCTGCAGAATTTGTCTTGCAGGTAACTGGGTTTTTGTTGCCATTTGTTTGAAATATGTCATCAGTTGCCTTTGTCTGGCATGAGGTAAGCTATCTGGGCAGTTGTACTCAAGCTTACACCCAGGAATGTAATTAGAGAGGGTACCAGTTGTGATTTCTTTTCGTTTATGGTGTACCCTAGGCATGCTAGAAGCCTTTTTACAAATGCCAGATGTTGAAGAAGAGTGTCCTTGTCCTCTGCTTGAATTAGAGGATCGTCCAGATAAGGATAAATTTGAATGTTTGTCTGCAGAATGCAATTACTGGTGCTAGGCACTTTGTAAAGACCCTGGGCGCAGTAGATTAAACAAAAGGGCAGTACAGAGAATTGGTAATGCAAAAAAAGTACAGTTTTGTACCTACCATAAATGTAGATGTCTGAACAGGATAACATCTGCAGTCATAACAAATGGGTTGTCCTGTCGTCAGGCAGCCCTTCGGTCGGCCGGATTCCAAAGTCTGGGTCCGGCTTCGGCTGAAGTCGCACTTCACCCGTCATCTCTGCTGGTCTTCGGGTATAAAGGCATCAGCCGACGCCATTTTCCTCAGTGTTTCTTGCCCCAGATGCCAGTTGCCCTCTTGGAAAGCTAAATTTTGGATAAATGCCAATGTTTCCAAAAAAGTAGAAGGCAAACACAAAAAATAAGCATGTATGTACATATATACAAACAAATACACCATAAGAGACTCCCCTCCCAGATAGCTTTTAGGAGGGTAAATACCCTAGGAGTACCACAGAGGGAAGGAGGGTGGGTAATCCTGACTGCAGATGCTATCCTGTTCGGACATCTACATTTATGGTAGGTACAAAACTGTACTATGTCCTTCAAGGATGCATCTGCAGTCATAACAAATGGGTAGAATACCATAGCCAAACTAGGGGTGGAGGAAGAAATTATGGTGTAGTTAGGATCCCTTGCAGTACAGCAGTGGCAAACCCTGCTCGGGATCTAGAGTATAGAGGTAGATTATAATGCTTGGCAAATGTATGCACGGAGGTCCAAGTAGCCGCCTCAATAATGTCCTTGGTTGCCACTCCTCGTAAGAAAGCTGTGGTAGTGGCTGTTGCCCTTGTAGAATGAGGTCTTATGTTCTGTGGAATTGGTTTTCCATGGTAGGAGTAACAGAATCTTATGCAATTTCCTATCCATTTAGAGATTGTCTGTTTGGAAATTGCTTTTCCTTCCCTTCCTGTTGCATAGGCTACTAAAAGCTGGTCAGTTTTCTGTTACCTTTGGTTCTGTCCAGGTAGTAGCGTAACTGTCTATGTACATCCAAGGTATGCAGCAGTCTTTCCCCTGTTCTGTGGGTTGGGAAAGAAGGTAGGTAGGTGGATTGCCTGGTTTAAAGACACTCTGGATACCACCTTAGGCATAAATGTAGGATTAGTTCTCATGGACACCCTATCTTGATGGAAGATTAGGAAGGGTTGTACTGCCATTAAGGCCTGTAGTTCGAAACCCTCCTTGCTGAAGTAATTGCCAGTAGGAAAGCAGTTTTCCATGATAGGTGTTGAAGATCTGCTGTTGCTGCTGGTTCAAATGGAGGGAGTGTTAATTTTTCTAGCACAAAGTTCAAGTCCCATGCTGGTAATGGTGGTTTCCTAGGAGGTTTTACATTCTTGATCCCTCTGAGGAACTGCCTGAGTAGAGGATCTTGAAAAGACAGGTGGATCGAGCTGTACTCTGCTGAAATAGCTGATGCATGTATCTTGATGGAGGAATAGGACAGGCCTGTATGTAGAAGCTCTGCCAAGTACTCCAGGATGTTAGCAATATCTATGTTCGACACATCTTTTCCTCTTTCAGCACTCCAAATGACAAACCTTTTCCATTTTCCTGCATAGTTCCTTCTTGTTGAAGGTCTGCGTGCTTCAAGGATAATGTCTTTAACCCTTTGGGATAGGTCTGGGTTAGATGCTGCTATGTGATGTTCCAGGCAGTCAGTTGCAAGGTTTTTAGGTTTGGGTGCATGAAGTTGTAGTTGTTCTAAGTTAACATCAAAGGCATCAGGGGTATTGACCACATTCTCCCCCGAGACATGCTCCTCAGCAAAGGATACCAGTGTTGTCTTGGCCAATTCGGAGCTATCAGGATTATCCTTGGGCATTCCTCTCTGATTTTCAGTAGTACCTTGTGCATCAAAGGAAGAGGTGGAAATGCATATGCTGTCAGGCCTTTCCAACTGAAGGACAGAGAGTCCACCTTCCATGCAAGTGGGTGGTATGTCCTTGTGCAGAATTTTTTCAGTTGGTGATTGAGTGGGGATGCGAATAGGTCTATTTGTGGCATTCCCCATTTCTTTGTGATGGCCTTGAAGATGTCCGGGTGTAGCATCCATTCGTGAGCATCCGAGGTGGTTCTGCTTAACATGTCTGCTAGGGTATTTTCTTTTCCCGGCACAAATATTGCCTGTAACTGGATGTTGTAGCTCAGAGCCATATTCCAAAGGTCCAGAGTCATTCTGCATAGTGGGTATGAATGAGTGCCTCCCTGTTTGTTGATGTACCACATGACTGTGGTGTTGTCTGTCCTTATCATTAAATGGCCTTCTTTGAGGAATGGTCTGAATTTCTGGATTGCTAGTTTTACTGCCAGCATTTCTTTTTGGTTTATGTGCAGGTGCAGCTGGTCTTGAGTCCACAATCCTTGTATGCATTTGTCCAACATGTGCGCCCCCCAGCCTAGGTCTGAGGCGTCTGTTGTGATGGTTTGGCTTGCTTGAAAGTTGTGGAAGGGTAAGCCTGGGTTTGACTGGCATGCTTGAGCCCACCATAGGAACTCCTGTTTCAGGCATGGGATTAGTGGGATTTGTTTCTAAGCTGTGCCTGTGTTGAGACCATAAATTCTTTAGGTACCACTGTAGCTTTCTCATATGCAGTCTGGCATGTGGGACCAAGATTATGCATGATGCCATGAAGCCCAAAGCCTGCAGTACTTTTCTTGCTGTTAGTTTGTTCTGCTTTGTTAATGCCAAGAAGTAAAGAGGGAGTTGTTTTTGTTTTCCTGCCGTTAGGAATGCCATTTGTTTTACTGTGTCCAATTCCGCACCCAAGAATGTTCTTGTTTGGGATGGTATCAGTCTTGACTTTTGTAAATTGACTGTGTATCCCAGGGCTTGTAGTAAGCAAATGACTCTTTGTAAGTCTTGTGTCAGCTTGCTTTTGTTGTCCGCTTGTAACAGGCAGTCTTCCAGGAATGGATAAATTTGGATTCCCTGTAGCCTGCAGTGAGCGATTACTGATGCCAGGCATTTTGTGAATACTCTGGGCGCAGTAGATAAGCCAAAGGACAATGCTGAGAATTGATAATGCTCTGATCCTGCAAGAAATCTGAGGTATCTTCTGCAATTTGGTCGTATGGGGACGTGCAGGTATGCCTCCTTGAGATCTAGAGTTACCAGCCAACACTCCTTGCCCAGCATGGGAAGAAGTTGCTGTAGGGTCAGCATTTTGAATTTTGGGACAATGATGTATGTGTTTAAGACGGACAGGTCGAGAATAGGTCTCCAACTTTTCTCTTTCCTTGGTACTAGGAAGAGTCTGGAGTAGAATCCTTTGCCCTGTTCTGTTATAGGTACTCTTTCCACAGCTCTCATCTTTGTTAATTCCGCTATCTGCTTTAGAGCTTCTGTTTTTTGATTTGGAGGTAAGTTTGGCATTCCTCTTTTTACTGGTAAGGTGTGGAAGTGGAACCTGTAGCCTTGGTCTATGGTTTGCAAAATCCACTTGTCTTTTGTGATATAGTGCCAATTTTTTGAAAATATGGCTAAATTTCCTCCTAAAGGTGCTGCTATTTGCTCCCTGGTAGGCGGTGTCAGAGCAAAGTCACTGTGATTGTCCTGTTGTAGTGGCGGTGGTTGTGTCTGTGCCTCGGTTATTGCCTTGCCACTGTCCTCCTCTGTAGGCACCTCCTCTGGATTGATTTCTGCCTCTAGAGCGTCTATTCCTGCCTCTGAGATTTTGAGGAGTCTGGAAAGGACCAACTTTTGGCAGGCCAGTTCCTGCTAAACCTTGGGGACTGAACCTGTAAGAAATCCTTAACTGTTTGTACAGATTTTGCCTTCTCTTCCATTTTCTTCATTACTTGCTGAGCAGGTGTACCAAACAGACTGGTCTTATCCATAGGAGCATCTAACAGCTTTGCTTTAACATGATCCGGCAAGACCTGTTCTTTCAACCATGCATGCCTTCTTATCACTGTGCCAGTCATGGCTGATCTAAATGAAGCCTCCAGTGCATCATAGCCACATTTTAAAGAATGGTTACTAACCTGTTGGATGTTATTTACCATTTCTAAAACATATTTCTTATCTAAGGAGTCATCAGAGGACAGCTTCTTAGTTAACTGATCAAGCATAAACTCTTGGTATTGGATCATATGAAAATGACAGTTTAAAGCTCTAGCTGAGAGAGTAGCAGAGGTGTAAACTTTTTTTCCCCCATCTCTCTAAGGACCTGGATTCCCTTTCAGAAGGAATAGGGTTTTTTGCTGAGGTCGAGGCTACTGCCTTAGGCCCCTGGGATATAGTCTCAGGATCTGCAAGTGGGGCCTTGTATAGGTGGTGATGAGTGTCTGGCACCCTGTAAAATCTATCTGGTTTGGCAGGGGCTGGAGGTAAAGTATCAGGAGCGGTGCAAACATCATTAAATGCATCATCCACAACAGGCAGTACTGGAGGTATAGCTAAGGGCCTATGTTGTGGTAAGTGCAGAAAAGTCCTAAGCCTTTTTCTTGAATCTGAGAAATCTTGTCCCTGCCATTGGAATTGTTCTCTCATGGCATGTAAGGTTTCCCCAAAGGAAAATTCCTCTGGTGGAGAGGCAGATGGAATGGATTCTTCAGCATCTGAATCTTCATAAGTAGAAAAAGGAGCCTCTGGCTGGTCTGTAATGTCTGAGTCATCCGCAGAATCATCAGAGGACACTGGCTCGGGGGGCTCTGCCCTAGATCTCTTTTCTGGGGGCTGAGAGGCCCTGTCTGGGTGAAACTGGGATCCTCTAATTAAGGATATTAAATCCTCTGCCAGAGTAAGCATTTGTGAACTAGAAGTGGGCCTGTGTGAAGGGGGCTTAACAGGCACTGATTTAACAGTTTTGGCTGCTTTAGCCCTGGCAAAGGCCTTAATAGACATGGCTGCAGGAGGCCAAGCAGCACCACGTGCTGGGGTAGAGACATCCAAAGGGATGGTGTCTGATAAATCACTAGGAACCACAGTAGTAGGCAAAACTTCTGAGGCCGATTCAACTAAGGTAGCAGGAGCCTCAGTAGTAGTCATGGATTCGCTGAAGATTGACCGCTTTCTCGGTTTCGCCGAAACAGAGACACTCAGCTTGCTTAACCGTGGTTTCGCCGAAACCGGACCGCGAGTGTCGGTCTTTTTCTTTGCGTTTTTAACAATTTGGGTAGTCGGAGGATCCGACGGCATAATGTACGCAAAATCTGAGCGAAAAACTGTTCAGCAAACTCCGACCGACGCCTAAGCGTTCCGGTTGAAGGAAGCACAGGCGAACAGGCTGCTACGCCGTGGTCTGGGCCTAAGCAAGGCAGGCAGTAAGAGTGGAAATCTTTATGAGGTATTTGTTTCCCACAAGTTAAACAGTTATTGACTTTTTCTGACATCGGCTGAGGCAAGAAAGAGTCCCCAACGGGTACTTAGCTTTTAGAAGTCTTGAAGTAGTATTCGGTAGTAGTAATCTCTGGATCTGACCGACCGGCACTTGCGAACAGCTTCTGCTTCGGGCGCCACGCGGCAAGAAAGACTGAGGAAAATGGCGTCGGCTGATGCCTTTATACCCGAAGACCAGCAGAGATGACGTCGGGTGAAGTGCGACATCAGCCGAAGCCGGACCCAGACTTTGGAATCCGGCCGACCGAAGGGCTGCCTGACGACAGGACAACCCATTTGTTATGACTGCAGATGCATCCTTGAAGGACATCCTGCTTCGAAGCGGAGGTATCTTCTGCATGATTCCCTGATTGGGATATGCAGGTATGCCTCTTAAGTCTAGAGTTACTAACCAAGCATTCTTGCGTAGCATAGGCAGAAGCTGTTGTAAAGTCAGCATCTTGAATTTTGGAATGTCCAGGAACGTGTTCAGAATCGATAAGTCCAGTATTCCAAGCCATGAATTGTATTTCCTGGGTACCATGAAAAGTCTTGAATAAAAACCTTGTCCTTTCCTTTTCTGGTACCGGTTGAATAGCCCTCATATCCATGAGGGACATGACTTGTTTCTGGGCCTCTGCCCACTGGTTTTGTGGCAGATCCAGCCATCCGTTTGGAAAAGGCGGAGTATGGAAATGAAATCTGTACCCCTGGGATACTATGTTTAATACCCACTTGTCCTGGGTAATTAACTGCCAATTTTGAGCATGAAGTGCTAGTTTTTCCTCCAAGGGGGCTGCCAAAAGATAAGTGCTTGAAGATTGTAGAGGAAAGTCATTGAGACTGTTTACTGTAGGGTTGTGCTTTGTTTCCTCCAGATTTGGAGGTGGGGGCACCCCATTGCTTTGACCTGTAAGAACCCGGAGATTGATATCTGGAGCCTTTTGAGCGCCTGGGTTTGCCCTGAGTGGCTCTGTTGGACACAGGAAAGGACCAATTCTTGGTAGGCCAGTGTCTACTGAACCTGGGTGGCTGTACTTGCAAGAAATCTTTTACAGTTTGCATAGATTTAGCTTTGTCTTCCATTTTCTTTAAAACCTCTTCTGCCTTATTACCAAACAGAGTATCATGCTGCAAAGGGGCATCCAACAATTTAGCTTTAACATGATCAGGCAGATTTTGCTCCTTGAGCCAGTCATGCCTTCTAATCTCAGATCCAGTAACGGCGGCCCTACAAGAGGCCTCCAAGGAATCAAAACCACATTGCAAAGTATGCTTTCCAACCTGTTCTGCTGAATGCAATAAATCCTGTAACTCTATTTTCCACACAATCAGACATCAACATCATTTTCTGTTTCAGTAAGCCCATAACATGCGGTTGATATTTAAGCACATGAAACTGGCAGTTTAAAGCCCTGATTGCCAAGGCTGAAAAAATATAAACCTTCTTGCCCAATCTATCCAGCGCCCTGGAATCTCTATCAGAAGGGGTAGGATTTTTGGCTGTAGAAGCCTTAACACCCTTGGGACCTTGTGAAATAGTCTCAGGATCAGCAGCAGGATTTTTAAAAAGAAATTTGTGGGAGTCAGGAACCCTGTAATATCGGTCTAGCTTACTAGGAGCTGGAGGCAGGGAACCCAGAGCCATGCTTGATTCCGAGAACACATCAACAATGTCTAATACAGGAGGTATTGCCAAAGGCCTATGCTGAGGAAGAAGAAGGAAATCCCTAAGCCTCTTTTTTGATTCAGAGAAGTCCTGACTCTCCCAGTGAAAATGTTCCCTTAAAGTATGCAAAGTCTCTCCCAAAAGAATAATCCTCAGGAGGAGATGCAGATGGGATGGATTCCTCTGCATCAGAATCCTCATAGGGTGGAATAGAAAATTCCTGATCAGAAGAGGAATCAGAGGAAATGGAAACCTGATCTGAAGATTCATAATCAGTGCCTTGCTTAGGCCTTTTAAGCAGGGGGTTGGGAACCCCTGATCAAGGTAATTAAATCCACAGCCATTTTGATCATCTGTTTTTTAGGCATAGGGGTCTGAGTACGTGGCTCATGCATCGTTTTTTTAGACAGAGAAGTTGTTTTTGACCTTGCTTTTGTTGCTGGCGTCTGTTTAATATAAAAATGCTGAGGCCTGAAAACACCCTCAGAAGACGGTGCCTGCTCAGCGGCTCCGGACCCATCCAAGGGACAGGCATCTGCAGGTTCAATACTCTCAGAATCTCGCAGCATACCGGACTCCGAATGGGTCTCAGTAGAGGCCTGCGACTCAAAAGTAGCGGGTATCAGGGGCTGCGAAAGCACCTCACTGGGTACCGGCGATTGGCTTAGGAGAAGCTTTGTCATCTGTTTTGGACCTCAACGGTCTGTCTCTGTCTTTTTCCTTGCGTTTTTTGTGAACTCCGGTAGTCGGATTGCTAACCGATGACATTTCAGGATAGTTAAATCTTGAACCAAAATATTTAGAAGCAAAAATATACCGACGCCTAATACTGCGTTCGTTAAATCTAGCACAAAACCGACAGCAAGGCACGTTGTGATCAGGGCCTAGGCAAGGAATACAGTATAAATGAAAATCCTTATGAGGTATTTGCTTCCCACAAGTAATGCAATTATAACTTTTACTGACATCAGTAAGGAGCAAGAAAAAGTTTCCCCAACAGGGTACTTGGCTTTAGTTTGAAGAATTCAGTTCTTAAACTCGAATACGAAAATTTCAGGAGTCTGCTAACCGGCACTTGCAAACTGCTTCTGCTTCGGGCACCGCACAGCAAGAAAGACTGAACAAAATGGCATCGGCTGCATGTTTTATACCCCTGACGACCTGACGTCATGGAAGAAGAGACAGCAACCGACGCAGGACCCAAGACTTTGTTATTCAGGCCGACTGAGGGCAACCTGCCAGCAGATTACCCAAACGTAATGACTGCAACAGTGAAACACGGAAGAACATTGCAGTTGTCCATGCACATCCAGTTGGTGTAATCTGTATTCTGCCTTGTTGGAATGATTAGGGAAAAAAACAGGAAGTTCAATGGATTGATTCAAATTGTGGTCTGAACAAACTTTAGGTAGAAAAGATGGGTTACTTCTCAGGGAAACCTTGTCTTTGTGAAAAACTAGACATGGAGTGTGAACACAAGTGCATGAAGTTCTGAAACACGTCTGGCAGAAGTAATAGCAACTAAGAAAAGAGTTTTCCAAGAGAGACACTGCAAGGGATATGATGCTGCTGGTTCAAGGGGTGGCAGTATCAAGGAGGCAAGAACCAAACTGAGATCCCAAGGTGGAAGTGGCTCTTTCACTAGGGGTCTAAGTAGAGATGTACCTCTCATGAAGGCTTTACAGAATTTGAGAGACATTATGCTGGAGTTAGAAACTCCGACATGAAAAGTTGAAATGGCAGCCAGTTGTACTCTGATGGTAGCAGAAGCTGCACCAGAATGAAACAGTTCCGCTAGAAAATCCAAAATCTTATGTACAGGAGCTGTAAAAGGATCTAAATTCCTGGATTTTGCCCAGTAAGAGAATCTTTTCCACTTACTAGCATAGATTTTCCTTGTATTTGTCTTATGGGAGGAAAAAAGAAGTTATGTACCTACCATAACGTTCCATGTTGGTTGTCTTCTTCTCGCCTTCTTCCTTGCTGGTTGGGTTCGGAGCCAATCCTCGGCTCCGACTCGGCCATCTTCAAAAACTCGAGAGCTGCTTACTGGCTCGAGGCCCCCCTATATCCCATGATGCCTGGCGCTAGATACCCAGATCTCATTTGGTAAGTCTAACTGCAGACATAATAATAAAGGAATCCTATCCTAGAATGCATAAGTCCTAGTGGAGAGACTACTAGTCAGAAAGGAATAGCCAGAAAAGACTCAGCCAGCGAAAAATCAAGAAGAACTCTTCTCAGTCCACTAGGATAGGGGGATGGAGGGTGGGACGCAAGAAAGAAGGTGAGAAGAAGACAACTAACATGGAACGTTATGGTAGGTACATAACTTCTTTATGTTAAGTTGTCTATCTCGCCTTCATTCTTGCTGGTTGGGACAGCGTCCCTAGCACCTAAAATACTGGGTGGCTCATCGGAAAAGACTCTTCAAAAAAGTGGAACCAAAATCAGCTCTGCTCCTGGAAACCAAATCCAACTTGTAATGCGAAATGAAAGTATGTGGGTTGGCCCATGTAGCCGCAGCACAAATAGATTCCATGGGTAACCTAGCCTGAAAGGCCACCAAAGTAGCTAAAGCTCTGGTGGAGTGACCTTTTGGTTTAACTGGCGATTCTTTATTCCTCAGTTTATATATGAATGTGATGATAGAAGTCAACCACCTGGATAAGGTTACCTTGGATACCTGAAGACCTTGTTTACCTGCTGCATAAGACAGGAAAAGTTGATCTAATTTTCTAATGTCCTTGGTTCTATGTAAATAAAAGCGTAGCTGCCTGTGAACATCTAACTGATGCAACTTATACTCCGCCCTGTTGGAGTGGCTAGGGAAAAACACAGGAAGGTCTATGGACTGATTCAAGTTAACTCTCTGAAGAGACCTTAGGAAGGAAGGACGGATTAGTCCTAAGAGCAACCCTGTCATTGTGGAACACGAGGTATGGGGGACGGATAGAAAGAGCCTGTAGTTCCGAAACTCTTCTGGCTGAAGTAATAGCTACCAGAAAAAGGGTTTTCCAAGATAAGAACTTCAATGAAAAAGAAGCTGCAGGTTCGAAAGGGGGCAAAATTAGAGAAGCTAAAATGAAATTTAGATCCCAGGTGGTGGAGGATCTCTCACTGGGGGCCTGAGCGAAGTGGTTCCTTTGAGAAAAGCTTTACACAGCTTATGAGACATGATATTGTTTTCCGACAGGCCAATGTGAAAATTTGAAATTGCAGCTAACTGAACTCTAATTGTAGTGGAAGCGGACCCAGCATGGAAGAGTTCCGCAAAAAATTCCAAAATGTAGTGTACAGGGGCTGAAAAGGGGTCTATACTTTTGGCCTCTGCCCAGGAAGAAAAACGTTTCCACTTACTAGCGTAAGTTTTTCTAGTCGTAGACTTGTGTGATGACAAAATGATTTTGCACACAGAGGGGGAGATATCTGGAAGCCTGGCTAAAGTTGGAAGTGGAGCAACCAAGCCGTGAGCTGGAGAGAGCATAGAGATTGGTGCAGCCCGCCCGATTGATGAATCAGGAGGTCTGGAACTAGGTCCAGAGTCCAAGGCTGCTCGAGAAGATAGCGATGCAGGAACGGGAACCATATTTGTCGAGGCCAGTAAGGAGCAATAAGGATCATTTTGCAACCCAATACGGTAGCTTGCTGAATTAGCTTCAGGATTAGGGGAAAAGGAGGGAATGCATAAAGAAGTCCCTGAGGCCAATCGTGGACTAGAGCGTCTCTGGGGGAATGTCCAGGAAGTGGTAGGAGAGAGAAGAAATTGCTGCACTTGCTGTTGAAGGGAGTTGCAAAAAGGTCGCATCAAGGTTGGCCCCATTTGCGGAAGATTTGGTCCGCAACTACCTGGTTCAGAGACCACTCTGGAGGCATGATAATTGCTCTGCTCAGTCTTGTCTGCTATGACGTTGAACCTCCCTGGGATGTGCATTGCAATCAGAAACCGTTGGGAAGAGATAGCCCACTGCCAGAGTCTGAATGCTTCTCGACATAGGGGGTAGGACCGGGTTCCGCCCTGCTTGTTGATGTACCACACTACAGACATATTGTCCGTTTGAATTGCAATGGTCCCGGTAGGAAGAGAGTCCTGAAGACCCTGCAACGCTAAGAGCACGGCCCTCATCTCCAAGACATTTATGTGCAGATGGTACTCGTGAGGTTACCAGGTGCCTTGGACTGTTCTGCCCTGATAATGCCCCCCCCCGATCAGGGAGGCGTCCGTGGTCACCGTAGCAACTGGAGGGGGGAGAACAAATGGTCTGCCGTGGAGCACTGATGTGGAGACCATCCACCACGCAAGGTGCTTCTTGCATGATCATAATCATGTAAGACAAGAAGCTGCACTGGGTGAAAAGAAGCCACTGGAGAATCCTCATGTGAAAACGAGCTAGAGGAACAAGTATGATCGCTGCTGCCATGAGACCCAGAGTTTGAAGGACAAACCTGGCTTGAATTCTTTTGCATGCTAATAAAACCTTCACATGCTGACAATCACTAACACCCTGTCTGGTGGGAGGCTCGCTAACATGTCTTTGGTATTTAAATTTGCCCCTATAAAGGTGATAGATTAACAGGGAAACAATGCAGACTTTTCGAAATTTATTGCGATACCTAGCCTGGAGCAAGTATCGATAGTGCAGTCTCTGGCTCGCAGAAGGTGATGTCTGGTGGTAGCAGTGAGGAGCCAGTTGTCGAGATATGGAAACACCTGGAACCCTTGCCGTCTCAGGTGAGCAGTAACTACTGCCATACATTTGGTAAACATCCTGGGGGCTGTGGCGAGACCAAAAGGCAGAGCTCTGAACTGATAATGGCTGGCTCCCAGCTGGAAGTGAAGGAATCTTCTGGAGCGTCTGTCCATTTTGATGTGGTAGTACGCATCCTGAAGATCTATAGAGCACATCCAATTGTCCTGATCCAGGAAGGGCAAAATGGACTGTAGCGTGACCATCCGGAACTTCGTTCTTTGTACAGACCTCTTCAGTCTGCTGAGATCCAGAATGGGTCTCCAGTCCCCTGTCTTTTTTGGTATCAAAAAGAACCTTGAGTAAATTCCGGATCCTTGTTGGTCTGCTGGGACTTGCTGGATGGCCAATTTTCTTAGCAGTTTTGAGACTTCTTGCACTGCTTGGTCCCTTAGATTGGGTGGAACGTCTGGAAGGGAATTGTTTGACCTTAAGGGGGGTGCGAAGGAAGGGAATTCTGTAGCCTCCGGATAAGACGGACTGTACCCATTTGTCTTGCGTTATGTCTTGCCAGGCTCTTGGGTACAGCAATAATCTTCCCCGACTGCCTCCAGAGGTGGGCAGCCGGGCAACTCTTCAGGGATGCTGGAAGGGCTTCTCAGAAAAAGATTCTCTGCTGCCCTGATTTTGCGGACCCCCTCTGCCACAAGGGCAGCGTCTGTTATTGCTCCCTCCTCTGCCCCTGGATGGGAACTCACCATGACTGTCAGGGGCAAGGCTCCTTGGGATTTCCGGAACCACATCTTTCCAACTCTTCTGACCCTTAGGATATGGTCTGGAAAGAGTGGAAAAAAGTACAGTTTTGTACCTATCATAAATGTAGATGTTCGAGTGCTAATACAGCTGCAGTAATCACAGATGGGTTCTCTGCCGTCAGGCGGGTCCTCGGTCGGCCGAATTCCAAAGTCTAGGTCCGGCGTCAGTTGGTGTCGCTTTCTCTCCCGACGTCAGTGAGGCCAGAGTATATAAGACACAGCCGACGCCATGTTCTTCAGTCTTTCTTGCCCCAGATGTCAGGTGCCCCCAGAAGGAAGGCAATACATAAATATATATATATATATATATATATATATATATATATATATATATATATATATATATATATATATATATATATATATATACATGCAATGCAATATAATCCAAAATCAGTAGTTGCAAGCAAATGAACCATAGAAGGATAACCCAGTCAGGTTGTATGAAGAGGGGGTAAGGCCCCATGCCTTTAACAAGTGGGGAAGGCGGGAGGGTAACCTGTACTGCAGCTGTATTAGCACTCGAAAATCTACATTTATGGTAGGTACAAAACTGTACTATGTTCATCGTGCATACAGCTGCGGTAATCATAGATGGGTAGAGTCCCAAAGCTACACACAGGGTGGTAGGTACTAGGTGGAAAGTACAGTTTTGTACCTACCATAAATGTAGATGTCTGAACAGGATAGCATCTGCAGTCCTAACAAATGGGTTGTCCTGTCGTCAGGCAGCCCTTCGGTCGGCCGGATTCCAAAGTCTGGGTCTGGCCTCGGCTGGTGTCGCACTTCACCCGACGTCATCTCTGCTGGTCTTCGGGTATAAAGGCATCAGCCGACGCCATTTTCCTCAGTGTTTCTTGCCCCAGATGCCAGTTGCCCTCTTGGAAAGCTAAATTTTGGATAAATGCCAATGTTTCCAAAAAGCAGAAGGCAAACACAAAAATAAGCATGTATGTACATATATACAAACAAATACACCATAAGAGATCCCCCCCAGCTAGCTATTAGGAGGGTAAATACCCTAGGAGTACCACAGAGGGGAAGGAGGGTGGGTAATCCTGACTGCAGATGCTATCCTGTTCGGACATCTACATTTATTGTAGGTACAAAACTGTACTATGTCCTTCAAGGATGCATCTGCAGTCCTAACAAATGGGTAGAATACCATAGCCAAACTAGGGGAGGAGGAAGAAGAATTATGGTGTAGTTAGGATCCCTTGCAAAACAGCAGTGGCAAAGCCTGCTCGGGATCTAGAGTATAGAGGTAAGTTATAATGCTTGGCAAATGTATGCACGGAGGTCCAAGTAGCCGCCTCAATAATGTCCTTGGTAGCCACTCCTCGTAAGAAAGCTGTGGTAGTGGCTGTAGCCCTTGTAGAATGAGGCCTTATGTTCTGTGGAATTTGCTTTCCATGGTAGGAGTAACAGAATCTTATGCAATTTCCTATCCACTTGGAGATTGTCTGTTTGGAAATTGCTTTTCCTTCCCTTCCTGTTGCATAAGCTACTAGAAGCTGGTCAGTTTTTCTATTGCCCTTGGTTCTGTCCAGGTAGTAGCGCAACTGTCTGTGTACATCCGAGGTATGCAGCAGTCTTTCCCCCCTGTTCTGTGGATTGGGAAAGAAGGTAGGTAGGTGGATTGCCTGGTTTAGAGACACTCTGGATACCACCTTAGGCATAAATGTAGGATTAGTTCTCATGGACACTCTATCTTGATGGAAGATTAGGAAGGGTTGTACTGCCATTAAGGCCTGTAGTTCAAACCCTCCTTGCTAAAGTAATTGCCAGTAGGAAAGCAGTTTTCCAGGATAGGTGTTGAAGGTCTGCTGTTGCTGCTGGTTCGAATGGAGGGAGTGTCAATTTTTCTAGCACAAAGTTCAAGTCCCATGCTGGTAATGGTGGTTTCCTAGGAGGTTTTACATTCTTGATTCCTCTGAGGAACTGCCTGAGTAGAGGTGTGAGAAGACAGGGGATCAAGCTGTATTCTGCAGAAATAGCTGATGCATGTATCTTGATGGAGGAATAGGACAGGCCTGTATGGAGAAGCTCTGCCAAATACTCCAGGATGTTGGCAATACCTATCTTTGACACATCTTTTCCTCTTTCAGAACTCCAAATGACAAACCTTTTCCATTTTCCTGCATAGTTCCTTCTTGTTGAAGGTCTGCGGGCCTCAAGGATAATGTCTTTAACCCTTTGGGATAAATCTGGGTTAGTTGCTCTTATGTAATGTTCCAGGCAGTCAGTTGCAGAGTTTTCGGGTTTGGATGCATGATGTTGTAGTCGCTCTGAGTTAACATCAAAGGAATCAGGGGTAGTATCCACGTTCCTCCCCGAGACATGCTCCTCAGCAATGGATACCAATGTTGTCTTGGCCAATTTGGAGCTATCAGAATTATCCTTGGACGTTCCTCTTTGATTTTCAGAAGTACCTTGTGCATCAAAGGAAGAGGTGGAAATGCATATGCTGTCAGGTCTTTCCAACTGAAGGATAGAGAGTCCACCTTCCAAGCAAGTGGGTGGTATGTCCTTGTGTAGAATTTCTTGATCTGGTGATTGAGTGGGGATGCGAATAGGTCTATTTGTAGCATTCCCCATTTTTTTGTGATGGCCTTGAAGATGTCCGGGTGTAGCATCCATTCGTGAGCATCCGAGGTAGTTCTGCTTAACATGTCTGCTAGGGTGTTTTCTTTTCCCGGTACAAATATTGCCTGTAACTGAATGTTGTAGCTCAAAGCCATATTCCATAGGTCCAGAGCCATTTGACATAGGGGGTATGAATGAGTGCCTTCCTGTTTGTTGATGTACCACATGACTGTGGTGTTGTCTGTCCTTATCATTAATTGGCCTTCTTTGAGGAATGGTCTGAAATTCTGGATTGCTAGTTTTACTGCCAGCATTTCTTTTTGATTTATGTGCAGGTGCAGCTGATCTGGAGTCCATAATCCTTGAATGCATTTGTCCAGCATGTGGGCCCCCCAACCTAGGTCTGAGGCGTCCGTTGTGATGGTTTGGCTTGCTTGAATGTTGTGGAAGGGCAAACCTGGGTTTGACTGGCATGCTTGAGCCCACCATAGGAACTCTTGTTTCAGGCATGGGATTAGTGGTATTTCGGTTTCTAAGCTGTGCCTGTGTTGAGACCATAAATTCTTTAGGTACCACTGTAGCTTTCTCATATGCAGTCTGGCATGGGGGACCAGGATTATGCATGATGCCATGAAGCCCAAGGCCTGTAGTACTTTCCTTGCTGTTAGTTTGTTCTGCTTTGTTAATGCCAAGAAGTAAAGACGGAGATGTTCTTGTTTTTCTGCAGTTAGGAATGCCATCTGTTTTACTGTGTCCAATTCTGCACCCAAGAATGTTCTTGTTTGGGATGGTATCAGTCTTGACTTTTTTAAATTGACTGTGTATCCCAGGGCTTGTAGTAAGCAAATGACTCTTTGTAAGTCTTGTGTCAGCTTGCTTTTGTTGTCCGCTTGTATCAGGCAGTCGTCCAGGTATGGATAAATTTGGATTCCCAGTAGCCTGCAATGAGCGATTACTGATGCCAGGCATTTTGTGAATACTCTGGGCGCAGTAGATAAGCCAAAGGACAATGCTGAGAATTGATAATGCTCTGATCCTGCAAGAAATCTGAGGTATCTTCTGCAATTTGGTCGTATGGGGACGTGCAGGTATGCCTCCTTGAGATCTAGAGTTACCAGCCAACACTCCTTGCCCAGCATGGGAAGAAGTTGCTGTAGGGTCAGCATTTTGAATTTTGGAACAATGATGAATGTGTTTAAAGCGGACAGGTCGAGAATAGGTCTCCAACTTTTCACTTTTCTTGGTACTAGGAAGAGTCTGGAATAAAATCCTTTGCCCTGTTCTGTAGGTGGCACCCTTTCCACAGCTCTCATCTTTGTTAATTGAGCTATCTGCTTTAGAGCTTCTGCTTTTTGATTTGGTGGTAGGTTTGGCATTCCTCTTTTTACTGGTAAGGTGTGGAAATGAAAGCTGTAGCCTTGGTCTATAGTTTGCAAAATCCACTTGTCTCTTGTGATATAGTGCCAATTTTTTGAAAATAAGGCTAACTTTCCGCCTAAGGGTGCTGCTATTTGTTCCCTGGAAGGCGGTGTCAGAGCCAAGTCACTGTGTTTGTCCTGTTGTAGTGGCAGTGGTTGTGTCTGTGCCTCATTGGTTATTGCCTTGCCACTGGCGTCCTCGGTAGGCACCTCCTCTGGATTGATTTCTGCCTCTGGAACGTCTATTCCTGCCTCTCTGAGATTTAGAGGAGTCTGGAAAGGACCAATTTTTGGAAGGCCAGTTCCTGCTAAACCTTGGGGGCTGAACCTGTAAGAAATCTTTAACTGTTTGTACAGATTTTGCCTTCTCTTCCATTTTCTTCATTACTTGCTGGGCAGGAGAACCAAATAGACTGACCTTATCCATAGGAGCATCTAATAGTTTTGCTTTAACATGATCTGGCAAGACCTGTTCTTTCAACCATGCATGCCTTCTTATAACTGTGCCAGTCATGGCTGATCTAAATGAAGCCTCCAGTGCATCATAGCCACATTTTAAAGAATGGTTACTAACCTGCTGAATGTTATTCACCATTTCTAAAACATATTTCTTATCTAAGGAATCATCAGAGGACAGTTTCTTAGTTAACTGATCAAGCATAAACTCTTGGTATTGGATCATATGAAACTGACAGTTCAAAGCTCTAGCTGAGAGAGTAGCAGAGGTGTATACTTTTTTACCCCATCTCTCTAAGGACTTGGATTCCCTTTCAGAAGGGAGAGGGTTTTTCGCTGAGGTCGAAGCTACTGCCTTAGGCCCCTGGGAGATAGTCTCAGGATCTGCAAGGGGAGCCTTGTATAAGTGGTGATGAGTGTCCGGTACCCTGTAAAACCTATCGGGCTTGGCAGGGGCTGGAGGTACCCTGTAAAACCTATCGGGCTTGGCAGGGGCTGGAGGTAAAGTATCAGGAGCAGTGCAAACATCATTAAATGCATCATCCACAACAGGAAGAACTGGAGGTATAGCTAAGGGCCTATGTTGCGGTAAGTGTAGAAAGGTCCTAAGCCTTTTTCTTGAATCTGAGAAATCTTGTCCCTGCCATTGGAATTGCTCTCTCATGGCATGTAAGGTTTCCCCAAAGGAAAATTCCTCTGGTGGAGAGGCAGAAGGTATAGATTCTTCAGCATCGGAATCTTCATAAGTAGAAAAAAGAGCCTCTGGATGGTCTGTATTGTCTGAATCATCAGAAGAGTCATCTGAGGACACTGGCTCAGGGGGCTCTGCTCTAGGTCTCTTTTCTGGAGGTTGAGAGGCCCCGTCTGGGTGAGATTGGGATCCCCTTATTAAAGAGCCTCTGCCAGAGTAAGCATTTGGGAACTGGAACTGGGCCTGTGAGAGGGGGGGCTTAACAGGCAAAGACTTAGCAGTTTTGGCTGCTTTAGCCCTGGCAAAGGCCTTTATAGACATGGCTGCAGGAGGCCTAGCAGCACCACATGCTGGGGTAGAGACATCCAAAGGGATGGTGTCCGATAATTCTAGAGAAACCACATTAGTAGGCAAAACTTCAGAGGCCGATTCAACTAGGGTAGCAGGAGCCTCGGTAGTAGTCATGGATTCGGCTGAAGATTGACCCCTTTTCTCGGTTTCGGCCGAAACCGAGACACTCGCGGTTTGCTTAACCGTGGTTTCGGCCGAAACCGCGGACCGCGAGTGTCAGTCTTTTTCTTTGCGTTTCTTAACAATTTGAGAAGTCGGAGGATCCGACGGCATAATGTACGCAAAATCTGAGCCGAAAAACTGTTCAGCAAACTCCAACAGACGCCTAAGCGTTCATCGGTTGAAAGAAGCACAGGCTAAACAGGCTGCTACGTCGTGGTCTGGGCCTAAACAAGGTAAGCAGTAAGAGTGGAAATCTTTATGAGGTATTTGTTTCCCACAAGTTAAACAGTTATTCACTTTTTCTGACATCGGCTGAGGCAAGAAATAGTCCCCAACGGGGTACTTAGCTTTTTAGAAGTCTTCGAAGTAGTATTCGGTAGTAGTAATCTCTGGATCTGACCGACCGGCACTTGCGAACAGCTTCTGCTTCGGGCGCCACGCGGCTAGAAAGACTGAGGAAAATGGCGTCGGCTGATGCCTTTATACCCGAAGACCAGCAGAGATGACGTCGGGTGAAGTGCGACACCAGCCGAGGCCAGACCCAGACTTTGGAATCCGGCCGACCGAAGGGCTGCCTGACGACAGGACAACCCATTTGTTAGGACTGCAGATGCATCCTTGAAGGACATCTGGGATGAGCCAGAATGCCCTGCAACACAGCAGTGGCAAAGCCTGCTCTAGTTTTGGAATATAAAGGCAGGTGGTAGTATTTTGTGAAGGTATGTACAGAACTCCAAGTGGCTGCCTCCAAAATGTCTTTGGTAGGAACTCCTCTGAGGAAGGCTGTAGAGGTAGCTGTGGCCCTGGTGGAGTGGGATCTGATGCCTGTGGGAACAGATTTCCCATGATATGAATAACAGAACCGTATGCAGTGGCCTATCCACTTTGAAATTGTCTGCTTGGTCACTGGCTTCCCTTGAGCCCCTACAGCATAGGACACAAAAAGTTGTTCTGATTTCCTGAAGGACTTTGTTCTGTCCAAATAATAACGTAGCTGCCTATGGATGTCTAAAGAGTGTAGCAACCTTTCCCTTTGTTTTGAGGATTGGGGTAAAAGGTAGGTAAGTGTATGGCTTGGTTTAAAGCTACCCTGGATACCACTTTAGGCATAAATGACGGGTTGGTACGAAGGGAAACCCTGTCCTGATGGAAGATGAGGAAGGGCTGCACCGCCATGAGGGTCTGTAGTTCCGAAACCCTACGAGCTGAAGTGATGGCCAGAAGGAAGGCTGTTTTCCAGGACAAATATTGCAAATCTGTTGATGCAGCTGGTTCAAAAGGAGGCAATGTTAATTTTTCTAGAATGTAATTAAGATCCCAGGCTGGTATTGGTTGTTTCCTTGGTGGTCTTATATTCTTAGCCCCTCTGAGGAACTGTCGTAAGAGTGGGTGAGAAAATAAAGGTGGATCTGTGTTGAATTCTGCAGAAATGGCTGAGGCATGGATTTTTATGGAAGAAAATGAAAGTCCACTGTTCAGTAGCTCAGCTAGATACTGTAATATCTGAGGCAAATTCAGTTTTCTAGGGTCCTGGTCTTTTTTCTCATTCCAAGAGCAAAACCGTTTCCATTTTGCGGTGTAAGCCTTTCTAGTAGATGGCCTTCTGGCCTCCAAAATGACATCCTGCACCTCCTTGGAGAGTAGGGTCTGTTGTGGTGTTAAGGAATTTTCCATGCAGCAAGATTGAGTGTTTTCAGCTGACTGTGAAGAGTTTTGTAGCTGTGCTGAGTCAGCAGAAGAGGCATTAGAGGTAGGGACCAGGGAGGAGTATGTGTTAGACTCCTCAGGAGCGGATACCAGTGTTGCCTTGGCCAATCTGGAGCAATCAGTATCATCTTCGGTCTGTCCGCTCTTGCTTTCAAGAGCACCTTGGGCAGAAGAGGCAGAGGTGGGAAAGCGTAAACTGTCCATGCTGTCCAACTGAATGAAAGGGCGTCCACTCTCCAGGCCTTTGGATGAAAGGTCCTTGAACAAAACTTTTCCAATTGATGATTCCTGTGGGAGGCAAAAAGATCTATGTCTGGCCTCCCCCACGCTTGTATTATCTCTGTAAACACTTGAGAATGCAACTTCCATTCATGTGGATCTGTCATATTTCTGCTTAGATTGTCTGCCAGAGTGTTTTCCAATCCTGGCAAGTACTGTGCTTGAAGTTCGATTTGCCATTCCAGAGCCAAGTTCCAAAGAGTCATGGCTAGTCTGCACAAGTGGTATGAATTTGTTCCTCCTTGTTTGTTTATGTACTACATTACTGTGGTGTTGTCTGTTCTTATCAGTAATTGTCCTGGATGCAGGAGGTCCTTGAAAGCTGTAATTGCATTTATTACTGCTAGCATTTCTTTTTGATTGATGTGAAGGTGCTTTTCGTTTTGGGACCATTTGCCCTGAATGCACCTGTCTGTCATGTGTGCCCCCCAGGCGTAATCTGAGGCATCTGTTGTGATGACTTGATTCACTTGAGGCTTGCAGAATGGGAGGCCTGTGTTTGCTTGACATGCTTGGGCCCACCATAGAAATTCCTTTTGTAAACATGGAATTATTGGTATTATTGTTTCCAAACTGTGACTGTGTTGAGACCATAGGTTTTTTAGGTACCATTGAAGTTTCCTCATATGCAACTTTGCACATGGGATTAAAAGAATGCAAGATGCCATGAAGCCCAGAGCCTGCAGGATTTTCCTTGCAGTAAGCCTGGTACATTTTGCTAGTATTCTGAAGTACTGAGTTAGTTGCCCCTGTTTTTCTGGCATAAGATAGGCCATCTGGGTGTTTGTGTCCAAGTTGGCACCCAGGAAAGTTATTTTCTGAGATGGTGTTAGCCTGGATTTCTCTTTGTTGATTGTGTATCCCAGAGAATGCAGTAACCGTGTTACATAGGCCAGATGTTCCAGAAGTATGTGCTTGCTGTCCGCTTGGATCAGGCAGTCGTCCAAATAAGGGTAAATTTGTATCCCTTGAAGTCTGCAGTAGGCAATCACTGATGCCAGGCACTTTGTGAATACTCTGGGCGCAGTAGATAAGCCAAAGGGCAATGCAGAGAATTGATAGTGGATTGAACCTGCAAGAAATCTGAGGTATCTTCTGCAGCTTTGTCTGATTGGGACATGCAGGTATGCCTCCTTGAGGTCTAATGTTACCAGCCAAAACTCCTTGCCCAGCATGGGAAGAAGTTGCTGTAATGTGAGCATCTTGAATTTTGGTACGAGTAAAAATGTGTTTAGGATGGATAAGTCCAAAATGGGTCTCCAGTCTGTTCCTTTCCTTGGTACCAGAAAAAGTCTGGAATAAAAACCTTGACCTTGTTCGTGAGTAGGTACCTCTTGAATAGCTCTCATGTCTATGAGCTTTGAAATTTGTAGTTGTGCCTCTGCCCTTTGATTGTGTGGCAGGTTTGGCATGCCTCTCATTTTTGGAAGAGTGTGGAATTGAAATTTGTAGCCTCTGTTTATAACGTCCAGGATCCATTTGTCTGTTGTGACAATATGCCAATTTCTTGCAAATAATGCCAGCTTTCCTCCCAAAGGTGCTGCCAGCTGAGACTTGCTTGGCATGGAAATGAGGGAGTCATTGGGTTTGTTTCCTGTATTGTTGTGCACTGTCTTCGCCACCTCTTGGTGCTGGAGCTTGCCATTGTCGGCCTCTATATGATCCTTGTGATTGCCCTCTGCCCCTTGTGTGTCTGTATCTACCTCTTTGGGGCTTGTCAGTGGCTGGAAAGGACCAGTTTTTTGAAGGCCAATTTCTGCTAAAACGTGGTGGTTGGACCTGTAAAAAAGCTTTGACAGTTTGCATAGATTTGGGTTTTTCTTCCATTTTCCATAATATCTCCTCAGCATTAGTACCAAACAGCACATCCTTTTGTAAAGGAGCATCTAGAAGTTTAGCTTTCACATGATCAGGCAAGCTTTGTTCCCTAAGCCAGGCATGTCTACGAATGACTGATCCTGTAGCAGCAGCTCTACTTGAGGCCTCTAGGGCATCATAGCCACATTGTAAGGTGTGTTTACCCACTTGCTCTGCACTATGCATCATATCCTGCAACTCCTTCAAATCTGGTTGTTCAGGTTGAGACATTTTATTCCTTAATTGTGATAACAGGAACTGTTGATATTTAAGCATATGAAACTGACAATTTAAGGCCCTCATGTCTAGGGTGGCCGAGGTGTATACCTTTTCCCCCCACCTTTCTAAGGATCTTGACTCTCTTTCGGCAGGAAGTGGATTCTTGGCAGTAGAGGCCTTCAATCCCTTGGGGCCTTGAGAAATGGTTTCAGGGTCAGCATTATGGCTTTTGTAGAGAAATTGGTGAGTGTTAGGAACTCTGTAGTACCTATCAGGTTTGACTGGTGCAGGAGGCAGGGAATCCGGGTTAAGGCAAGCCTCCGAATAAACATCATCAGGTATGTCCAAAACAGGAGGTATCGCCAGAGGTCTGTGTTGAGGTAACAAAAGAAATTCCAAGTCTTTTCTTGGAATCGGAAAAGTCTTGGCCTTCCCAATGGAAGTGTTCCCTCAAAGTGTGCAAGGTTTCCCCAAAGGAAAAATCCTCAGGAGGAGATACAGAAGGAATGGACTGCTCTGCATCCGAATCTTCAAAAGGGGAGTAAGAGAGTTCCTCTACATCAGAATGTTCTAATAAAATGGAGCCCTGATCAGAAGAGGGAGAATCTTCCTCCACTCTGGGTCTCTTGTCTGGAGGGGGTTGAGAACCCCTGATAAGAGTAATTAAATCCTCAGCCATTTTAAGCATCTGTTTTTTAGGCATGGGGCCTGGAGAAGGGCCCTGTGCAACAGGCCTCTTGGGATGCCTGGCTGCTTTGGATTTAGTAAAGGCCTTAATAGAAAAGGAAGATGAGGGTCTAAAGACACCATGGGTGGAAGTGGACCTGTCCACATTAGGAGGCTCAACCTTAGCAATGGCTTCGGAGGTTGTAGTCTGGGAAAGGGCCGAGGTACCAGCGGTCTTGGGTACAGAGGACACCGCCAAAGGAGTGTCGTCGGTAGTCAGGGACTGCAAAGGCGTCTCGCTGAGAACCGGACCACGTGTAGCCGGTTTTGGCGTGGTGTCGGTGGGGACCGCGGACCTCGCGTGTATGTCCTTGTCCTTGCGTTTTTTGGACAAAACGGCAGTCGGAGTCTCTGACGACATTTTATAATCAAAGGCTTTACCAAAAAAGTGTTGGGCGAACTCCGCCCGACGCTTAATAGTGCGTTTATTGAAAGCGCAAAAGCAACAGCCCAAGACGTCGTGGTCTGGGCCTAAACAAGGTATGCAGAGGGAATGGAAATCCTTATGCGGTATTTGCTTCCCACAAGAAATACAATTATTAACTTTTTCTGACATCGGTCTGAGGCAAGAAAAGTTTCCCCAACGGGGTACTTAGCTTTAATGAAGACTTCGGTTTCCAATTTTTTCGTAATTCAGGAGCTGGCCAACCGGCACTTGCGAACTGCTTCTGCTTCGGGCACCGCGCGGCAAAAAAGACTGAAGAACATGGCGTCGGCTGTGTCTTATATACTCTGGCCTCACTGACGTCAGGAGAGAAAGCGACACCAACAGACACCGGACCTAGACTTTGGAATTCGGCCGACCGAGGACCCGCCTGACGGCAGAGAACCCATCTGTGATTACTGCAGCTGTATGCACGATGAACATCGGACTTCTACGGCAGAGAGAGTCTTGCCTTCCTGCTCACACCTGGTAAGGGTATCTTTCACCTGTGATCCAAAGAGAGAGGAACCATCAAAAGGGGTGTTAGTGAAAGACGCTCTGAAAGGTTCCGCAAAGTTACATAGCCACATCCAAGCGTGCCTCCTTAGGGCCACGCCGTTGCCTGCGGCTCTACTCTCACCATCGACTGCATACAAAATGAGCCTCATGGAGGAGTTTACCACTGAATTAAGAGCCTCCAGCTGGGAGGCTGCCTTAGCCTGGACCCCCTCAGCCGATGGATCTTGAAGTGCATCTCCAAGCTCTAACAGGAGATCCCACTGAAGATGGAAGTCGCACAGGTAATTCAAGGACCACATGGAAAAGGTCGCTGAAGAGAACATCCACTTCCCATATCTGTCTATCGTCCTGGACTCCTTGTTAGGGGGATGGACAGATGAAGTTTCAGCCAACTCTTCCTTTGTGGCCGCCGCCACTACCACCATGGCATCAACGGGGACACCTTTGGTCGATAACTGTTTGTCTTGCGGTGCAGTAATGAATTTGGCAGGTCTTCTAGGGGTCGGTTCCACTGTGTCTGGAGCCGTCCACTCCTTCCGAGCCACCACAGACATCAGTGGGTCGAAAGGCGGAGGCACCCAGGAGGTGGAAGGTTGGGATCCAAACGCGTCCAGGAATACAGACATCCTCGTAAAGGCTTAGGGCAGTCCAGTTCACCCTCTGCCTAAGCATCTCAAGGATGTCTGAGAAGGATACATCTTCTGAGGGGATTTTGGGGACCCTTCAGACTCCTCTAAGTCGGTATCCGATGTGAAAGACTCGGGGGAGTCAACATGCTTCCTCTTGCATTTCCTCTTGCGAGGTGGCTCTTCTGAATGATCAGGGGAGGCCTCGGAAGAGGAGGATACACCCAATGGGGTGTCCTGGAGTGCTGGATCCCCACGCTTGGGGTCTGGAAAAGGGGCAGAGGCTGACGCAGGCACCCTATGGGGAGGAGCCGATGGGGTCGATCGTGGGACTGACTCGGGAGCCAGTACACTCCTCACCTCAAAGGCTCCCCTGCCCGGATGCAGAGAGGGCTCCGGTTCTGAAGAAACCAGAACCCCTCCCCGTACCGAGGGGGACGTCTCCGAGGCAGATGTGGGAGCCGAGCTCACCTGAGCCGAAGCCCCAAGGGGGAGAGCGGGGTCAGACAAGGGTCCGATGCCACTCGCCCCCTCAGAGCCAACGAGGGAGTCTCGACACCCAGATCTCCAGGGAAGGTACCATGGAAGGGATCGGAGCCGATGACGGCACCGAAGGAGAGGGTATCAGAGCAGACGGATCCACGACTCGAACCCCAACGGACTCCGGCTAAGAGCTCATGGAACGAGTCGGAGGAGGAATATCTAACTCTGTGGACGGAGCAGACACCTGATGAGGGGGGGCTGGACAACATTTTGGCTAGGGCCTGCGATTTTAACAGCCTACTGACCACACTTTCCAAGTCATGGTCTGTCTAGAGGACAGAGAAGAGTGGGATGAGCGATGACTACGCTCCGAATGGAGCGGAGGCGACTTCTGAGCAGAACATATCGACTCCAGAGTAGAAGACCTGGATCTTTTCCGACTCTCAGACGGCTCTAAAGAACGTATCCGAGCCGAATGGGAGGGAAGAAACATCGGTTCCAGCCGAGATAGATTGTATGGCTTCACCCAACCACGGCTCTGAACTGGGAGCCGAAGGTTTAGGTGGCCTGGAAGATTTCACGGGCTGAGCCGTCGCCGATGAATCTTGGGGTTTAAGGAAACCCCTCAGGATCAATTTGTTTTTGCGCTCCTGCAGGACTCTTGGACTGAAAGCATGGCAAATCGAGCAAGAGTCCTGCAGGTGCACGGCACCCAGACAATAAACACGAAGTGTGACCATCTGTCAGAGACATCATCTGACAGCATGAGTCACACTTCTTGAATCCGGACAGCTTAGGATCCTTGGACATCCTAGAGGAAAACCAAGGACAAGAAACACACACAGAAAGGTTAAAGTAACTAGCCACTAAGAATTACACACTACAGTTACCACAACCAAACTGCAAGTACTACTACAAACAAAAACTATATTTATCACTAAACACAAACCGTGACAAGGATTTTTTTTTTTTTTTATATAGAGGAGATAGACAGAAAAAGGTTATCTTCTAACTTAAACAGAAAACCTTTCTGAGGTAAGGAAAGGGAGGGGGGGGGGAATCTCTAACTTAAACGAGTTTCTTGGGAGAAGTAATCGGAATCTAAAGATAAGTAGCTACAATACAAAAGTCTAATCTAATGACTAAATCTACACTAAAACTAGCAGTTTTGACAAGAAACATACAATAATAATAAAGTTTTATACGACCTGAGCCAGTAGAACAACCTTGCAGCAGAAGCGGCAAACGAGATCTGGGTATCTAGTGCCAGGCATCATGGGATATAGGGGGGCCTCGAGCCAGTAAGCAGCTCTCGAGCTTTTGAAGATGGCCGAGTTGGAGCCGAGGATCGGCTCCGAACCCAACCAGCAAGAATGAAGGCAAGATAAACAACTTAACATCAATAAATATCGCGTACTGCTGGGGAATTATTGGGGAGCCTGGCTAGGATTGGAAGTTGAGTAACCAAGCTGTGAGCTTGAGAGATTGGAGTGATTGGTGTAGCCCCGCCTGATTGATGGAGCAAAAGGTCCGTCACTGGGTCCAGAATCCAAGGCTGGGCTAGAAGGTGGGGTGAAGAAACAGGAACCAAATCTGTCGAGGCCAATAGGGGGCAATGAGGATCATTTTGCAACCCAACAATTTTGCTTTCTGAATGACTTTTGGAATTATGGGGAAGGGGGAAATGCATAAAGGAGTCCCTGAGGCCAATCGGGGACTAGAGCGTCCCTGGGTGTCTGACCTGGAGGAGGAACAAGGAAGAAGTAGCTGCTGCATTTATTGTTGAGGGGAGAGGCAAAGAGATCGCAGCAAGGCTGACCCCATTTGTGGAAAATAAGATCCACAATTTCCTGTTTCAGAGACCACTTGTGAGGCATGAGGATAGCCCTGCTGAGCCTGTCCGCTATTATGCTGGATGTCCCAGGGATATGCGTTGCTATCAGAAAATGTTGGGAGGAAATCGCCCAATGCCACAGTCTGAGGGCCTCTCGGCACAAGGGGTAAGACCTGGTTCCGCCTGGTTTGATGATGCACCAAACCACTGACACATTGTCTATATCACAATAGTCCCGGCAGGGAGAGAGTCTTCAAGAGCTTGCAACGCTAGGAGCACTGCTCTCATCTCCAGGACGCTGATGTGCAAGTGGTACTCTTGAGGTTGCCAAATGCCTTAGACAGTCTTCCCTAGATAATGCCCTCCCCCTCAATCAGGGAAGCATCCGTGGTCACTGTGGAGACCGGATGGGGTTCCATGAAAGGTTTGCCCTGAGAAACTAGTGGGGAGATCATCCACCAGGAAAGGTGTTTTTTTGCAAGATTCCATAATTAGCATCATGTGAGACACGGGTAATTCCTGGAAGGACCATTGTGTGAAAAGAAGCCAATGAAGGATTCTCATGTGAAAGCGTGCTAAGGGGACTAGAAGAATGGCTTCTGCCATGGACCCTAGAACTTGAACATATTGGACTTGAATTCTTTTGCTCCTCAGGAGATGTGACACCCGTTTTCGAATAATGGAAACTCTTTCCTGAGGCAATTTTACAATCATTTTTCTTGAGTTTTCTCTGCTCCTATGTATGTAATAGATTGACAGGGCAACAAGGCAAATTTTTCGAAGTTTATTGTGATGCCTAGTTGAGCACAGGATGTGATGGTGTAATCTCGTGCTTATACAAGTTGTTGCCTGGTGGTAGCAGTGAGGAGCCAGTCATCCAGATAAGAAACACCTGGAATCCTTGACGTCTCAGGTGAACCGTGACTACTGCCATGCATTTGGTGAACACCCTAGGGGCTGTGGTGAGACCAAAGGGCAGAGCTCTGAATTGGTAATGACTGGCCCCTAGCCGGAAGCGTAAAAATCTCCTGGACAGTCTGTCCATTTTTATATGATAGTAAATGTCCTGAAGATCTATGGAGCACATCCAACTGTCCTGCCCTAGAAAGGGGTCAATGGACTGCAGTGTTACCATCCGAAACTTTTCTTTTTGTACAGATTTGTTTAACCTGCTGAGATCCAGAATTGGTCTCCAGTCCCCTGTCGTTTTGGGCACTAAAAAGAATCTTGAGTAAGTTCCGGATCCTACTTGGTCTGCGGGGACTTCCTGGATGGCTCTTTTTTCCTAGCAGTCTTGAAACATCTCTGATTGCCTGATCCCTTAGACTGGGTGGAACATCCAGGATGGATTTTTTTTGGAAAAAAAAGGGGGTTGATGAAAGGGAATCTTGTAACCTCCGGAGATAATGGCTAGTACCCATCTGTCTTTTGTAATATTCTGCCAGGCGGTTGGGTACAATGAAAGCCTTCCCCCAACTGTCTCCAGAGTTGAGCAGTCGGGCATCCCTTCAGGGATGTTGATAGGGTTTGGAAGAGAAAGTACAGTTTTGTACCTACCATAAATGTAGATGTTCGAGTGTATACACTGCTGCAGTCATTACACCTGGGTTATCCTGTCGTCAGGCGGTTCCCCAATCGGCCTGAGTTCCAAAGTCTTGGTCCGGCGTCGGTTGCTGTCGCCTCCTCCCTGACGTCAGTGCGACAGGGGTATATAGGATGCAGCCGAAGCCATTTTCTTCAGTTTTTCTTGCCCCAGATGTCAGGTGCCTCCAAAAAGGTAGGCTATTCCAATTGCTAATAAAACATACATAAGTAAAGCAATCAACAACTTTCAGATACCAGCAAATACTCCCCATAGGCAGTAAAGGGTAGAAGACATAGGTACGTACCAGCAAGTAAGAGGGGATGGAGGGAGGGTAACCTGGACTGCAGCACTGTATACGCTCGAACATCTACATTTATGGTAGGTACAAAACTGTACTATGTTCATCGTGTTACACTGCTGCAGTCATTACACTTGGGTAGAATCCCAAAGCTGAGGTAGGGTGGCTGGTACTATAAGGCATTAGGGGTGGCTATAAGGCCCTGCAGCGGCGAAGCCAGCTCTGGATTTAGAGTATAGAGGCAGATGGGTAATGCTTGGTGAAGGTATGTACAGAACTCCAAGTTGCTGCTTCCAAAATGTCCTTGGTAGGTGATACTCTGAGGTAGGCAGTTGAAGTGGCTGCTGCCCTGGTGGATTGAGATCTAATGCTGTTAGGTACAGGTTTCCCATGGTGTGTACAGCAGAAACGTATACAGTGTCCTATCCATTTTGAAATGGTCTGTTTTAAAATGGCTTTCCCCTGTGCTCCTGCAGCATATGCTACCAGTGTTTGCCTGGCTGTGGGTTGAGTAAAAGGCTGTCCCTTGCTGAGGTGACAAGCTTGAGCCCACCATCGAAACTCCTGTTGAAGGCAAGGAATTAGTGGTATAACTGTTTCCAAACTTTGACAGTGGTGAGACCATACACTCTTTAGGTACCATTGTAGTTTCCTCATATGCAGTCTGGCATATGGAATTAGTAGTATGCAAGATGCCATGTAACCCAAGGCCTGCAGAATTTTTCTTGCAGGGGGTTGGGTTTTTGTTGCCATCAATTGAAAGTATTGAGTCAGTTGTCCTTGCTTGTCTGGCGTGAGATAGGCCATCTGGGCCGTTGTGTTCAAGCTGGCACCCAGGAATATTATCTCTTGTGAGGGCACTAGTTTTGATTTCTTTTCGTTTACTGTGTACCCCAGGCAACTTAACTTTTTTACGAACGCCAGATGCTTTAGAGGAATGTCCTTGCTCTCTACTTGAATCAGGCAGTCGTCCAGGTATGGATAAATTTGAATTCCTTTCTGTCTGCAAAATGCAATTACTGGTGCCAGGCACTTTGTAAAGACCCTGGGCGCAGTAGATAAGCCAAAGGGCAGTGCAGAGAATTGATAGTGCATTGAACCTGCTATGAATCTGAGGTATCTTCTGCAGTTTTGTCTGATAGGGACATGCAGGTATGCCTCCTTGAGGTCCAAGGTCACGAGCCAAGCTTTCTTGCCCAGCATGGGAAGAAGCTGCTGTAGTGCTAACATTTTGAATTTCAGAACATCCAGGTAAGTGTTTAGAGAAGAAAGATCCAGAATGGGCCTCCAGACTTTGTCCTTTCTGGGAACCAGAAAAAGAGTCTTGAATAAAACCCTTGTCCTTGCTCTTGTGGTGGTACCTCTTGAATAGCTCTCATTTCCATGAGTGCTGTAATTTGTTTTTGAGCCTCTGCCCATTGATTTGGTGGCAGATTTGGCATTCCTTTTAACCTTGGCAGAGTGTGAAAGTGGAACCTGTAACCTTGAGATACAATGTTGAGAACCCATTTGTCTTTGGTGATCCAATGCCAATTGTGATAGAAAAGTGCTAGTTTTCCTCCCAAGGGGGCTGCCAAGAGAGAGTTGTTTGGCAGCTGTAATGGGAAGTCATTGAGGCTGCTTTTTATATGGTTGGGGCCTGTCTTCCCCTTCTTTCTGGCCTGGTGCACCCCATTGTCGAGGCCTGCAAGAACCTTGTGGTTGACCTCTACCTCTCAGACGTCTGTATCTGCCCCTTTGAGGTCTGTCTGTAGCCGGAAAGGACCAATTCTTTGTTGGCCAATTTCTGCTAAATCTTGGTGGCTGAACCTGTAAGAAATCCTTTACCGTCTGCATAGATTTTGCCTTATCGTCCATTTTCTTTAATACCTCTTCTGCCTTAACTCCAAACAACACATCCTGCTGTAAAGGTGCATCCAATAATTTTGCTTTAACATGATCTGGTAACGTATGTTCTTTTAACCAAGCATGCCTTCTAATGACAGAGCCTGTAACTGCTGCTCTACAGGAGGCCTCTAAAGAATCAAAATCACATTGCAAAGTATGCTTTCCCACTTGTTCAGCTGCATGCAATAAATCCTGCATTTCTTTAAAATTAGGAGGATCTGAATCTGGAAGCATTTTTTGTTTTAACTGAGACATCAAAAATTGCTGATATTAACATGTGAAACTGGCAATTTAAGGCTCTCATTGCTAAGGTTGCAGACGTATATACTTTCTTTCCCCATCTGTCTAATGCTCTGGAATCTCTGTCAGAGGGAACTGTTTTTTTTTGCTGATGAGGCCTTAATCCCTTTGGGTCCCTGAGAAATAGTTTCAGGGTCAGCAACAGGTCTTTTATACAGAAATTTGTGAGAGTTAGGGACTCTAATATCTATCGGGTTTAACTGGGGCTGAGGTAAGGAGTCAGGGTTTAAGCTGGATTCAGTGTAGACATCATCCACAATATCAAACACTGGCGGAATAGCAAGGGGTCTGTGTTGAGGCAATAAAAGGAAGTCTCCGAGCCTTTTCTTGGATTCTGAGTAATCCTGGCCTTCCCGATGGAAATGCTCCCTCATGGTATGTAAGGTCTCCCCAAAGGAGTAGTCCTCAGGCAGAGAGGCTGATGGAATTGATTCCTCAGCATCAGAATCCTCATAAGGGGGTAAGGAATATCCTAGGTCTGAGGATGAATCTGAAGAAATGGACACCTGGTCGGAAGATTCATAGTCTACATCCTGTCTGGGCCTTTTATCAGGAGGGGGATGGGACCCCCTGATCAGGGTGATTAGGTCTTCGGCCATTTTGAGCATTTGTTTCTTAGGCATGGAAGCCTGTCCTGGAGAATTCTGTATCTGTTTCTTTGTTTTTAAGGGGGCCTTAGACTTAGCAGAGGGTTTAATGGTTAACTGGGTAGGTCTGAAGACACCCTCTGAGGCTGTGGATTGCTCAGCTACTTCGGTTCCCTCAGAAGGGGTTAGTTTCGGTAGGCTGAAAACACAGAAGGCCCAGCCAGCTCCACGTGGGAGTATGATGCAGTCTGTGGTTCTGTGGAAGCGGTCGTCAGGGGCTGCGTAGGCGCCTCGCTGAAAACCGGAGAACCGGCGACCGGCCTAGAACAGGCCTCGGATGCCTGTCCTTGTCTTTGCGCTTTTTATGTAATCCTGTCATCGGGAGTTCCGACGGCATGGTGTAATTGAATTTTCTGCCAAAATAATGTCGGGCAAAATCAAACAGACGTTTAATAGTGCGCTTGTTAAACCTAGCACAAAACCGACAACCAGTGAAGTTGTGGTCTGGGCCTAGGCATGGAATACAATAGGAGTGGAAATCCTTATGAGGTATTTGCTTCCCACAAGAAATACAGTTATTAACGTTTACTGACATCGGTCTGAGGCAAGAAAATGTTTCCCCAACGGGGTACTTAGCTTTGTAGAAGACTTCGGTTCTGGATTTGGAATGAAAATCTCAGGAGTCGGCTGACTGGCACTTGCGAACTGCTTCTGCTTTGGGCACTGCACGGCAAGAAAGACTGAAGAAAATGGCGTCAGCTGCATCTTATAGACCCCTGTCGCACTAACGTCAGGGAGGAGGCGACAGCAACTGACGCCAAACCAAGACTTTGGAACTCAGGCCGACTGAGGAACCGCCTGACGGCAGGATAACTCAAAGTGTAATGACTGCAGCAGTGTAACACGATGAACATCTTACATACTACAACTAAAGAAGAGCCATATCAAACTTTAAGCACAATAATTGAGTTTAAAGAGACAAAAAAAAAATTATACTAAGCCTGAGCCAGTATTGATCGCAACCTCGCAGCTAAAGTGGCAAACGAGATCTATGTAGCTGGCACTGGGCATTCTGGGATAAGTGGTAGCCTCAAGCCAGTAAAGAGCTCTCGAGCTATAGTAAGTGGCCAAGTCGGAGCAGAGGATCGGCTCCGAACCCATCCAGCAAGAACGAAGGCGAGACTGGACAACTTAACACGTGCTGGTTATTTTAATTGCAAATGTAGATTTGGGGGGTTGTTTGAGTTAAGTTGTAAATGGCAATTAAGTGAAGCCCAAGTACTAGGCAGATGGTGTAATGTTACTGTTTATCCACCTGTTAGACGAATTTGTGGGTAACTGTTTTAAAGAAACAAATTACTGGCCTTATGGAATTTATTGTGGGTGGAGTCGATGTTTCAAAGGGCGTTCGACCCAAATTAGTTTTGTATACATTTTGTGAAATGGAAGTTGGCCAGATGTAATTGTTGATAACTAGAAGAGGAGACTTATTTGTTGGCAAGTATGTTAAATGGCAGCAGAAAGTACAGTTGTGTACCTACCATAAATGTAGATGTTCGAGTGTATTCACTGTTGCAGTCATTACACTTGGGTTATCATGCTGGCAGGGTACCCGCAGTCAGCCTGAATTCCAAAGTCCTGGTCCGGCGCCGGTTCCCGTCACCTCTTCCCTGATGTCAGTGCGCCAGTGGTATAAAAGATGCAGCAAATGCCATTTTTCAGTTTTTCTTGCCCCAAATGTCAGGTGCCCCCAAAAGGGGAGGCTAAAAAACATTGCTTATAAAAGCATGCACTAAAATAAACAATACCTTCATCTACAAGCAAATACACCACATAGGTTGTATAGGATAGAGAAGTACAGATAAGTCCTAGCAAAGAAAGGGGGATGGTGGGAGGGTAACCTGGACTGCAACAGTGAATACACTCGAACATCTAAATTTATGGTAGGTACACAACTATACTATGTTCATCGCGTTTCACTGTTGCAGTCATTACATTTGGGTTGAATCCCAAAGCTGAGGTTGGGCGGCTGGGTCTAAATAGAACTAGGAGTGGCTGTAAGGCCCTGCAGAACTGCAGTGGCAAAGCCTGCTCTGGATTTAGGGTAGAGAGTTAAGTGGTAGTGCTTAGTAAAAGTGTGCACTGAAGTCCAAGTTGCAGCCTCCAAAATATCCTTGGTTGGTACTCCTCTGAGGAAGGCTGCTGAGGTGGCTGCTGCCCTGGTAGAATGTGGTCTAATGCCCTTAGTCACTGACTTGCCATGTTGTGAATAGCAGAAACGAATGCAGTGTCCTATCCATTTTGAAAAAGTCTGCTTTGAGATAGCCTCTCCTAGTGAACCTGCAGCATATGCCACTAAAAGTTGCTCAGTTTTTCTGAAAGCTTTAGTTTTGTCCAAGTAGAAGCATAGTTGTCTGTGTATGTCCAAAGAATGCAGAAGTCTCTCCCCTTTATTCTGTGGATTTGGGAAAAAAGTAGGCAAATGAATGGTTTGATTAAGAGCCACACTGGACACTACCTTAGGCATAAATGTTGGGTTTGTCCTTCGAGAAACCCTGTCTGGATGGAAGATAATAAAGGTTCCACAGCCATTAATGCCTGTAACTCTGAGACTCTTTTTGCTAAAGTTATTGCTAGGAGCAGAGCTGTTTTCCATGATAAGAATTTTATCTCAGCTGTATTGGCTGGCTCAAAAGGAGGCTGTATGAGTTTTTCCAAGACAAAATTGAGGTCCCATGCAGGTATTGGTGCTCTCCTTGGAGGTCTTATGTTTTTGGCCCCCCTGAGGAACTGCCTAAGCAATGGAAGTGAAAAAATTGGTGGGTCTGTATTGTAATGAGCTGAAATGGCAGAGGCATGGATCTTAATTGATGAGAAGGATAGGCCTTTGTCCAGCATCTCAGTTAGATATAGTAAAATCTGAAGTATATTTGGAACAAGCATGTCAATTCCTTGTGCCTGGTTCCAAGCACATAATCTCTTCCATTTTTCTGCATAAGATTTTCTGGTGCTGGGCCTCCTGGCCTCCAAAATAACATCCATAACCGCTTTAGAGAGAGGTGTATTCTGAATGGTTACACTATCCGCCATGCAGCTAGATTTAGGGTTCTGAGTTGGCTGTGCAGGATCTGGTTTTGTTGGGTCAGTAAATGAGGAATTTGAGGCAATGTCCAGGCTGGGCCTTGGGACAAGCTCCTTAGGATTGGGTACCAGTGTTGGCGTGGCCAATCTGGGGCAATTAGAATAATTTGTGGCTTCTCTTGTGTGACCTTTAGGAGTACCTTGGGGAGGAGAGGCAGTGGAGGAAAGGCATATACAGTAAGGTTGTTCCAGCTGAATGACCAGGCATCCACTTTCCATGCTTGTTTGTGACAAGTACTTGTGCAGAATCTCTGAAGTTGGCAGTTGTGAGGGGAGGCAAAAAGATCTATGTCTGGGCATCCCCATTTCCTTGTTATCATGCTGAAGATTTGTTGATCTAGTTTCCACTCGTGAGGATCCATGAGGTTTCTGCTTAGTTCGTCTGCCAAAGCATTTATTTTTCCTGGCAGGAATTGTGCTTGCAGGTGTACTTGGTAGGTCAATGTTGTGTTCCACAAAATCATGGCTTGTCTGCAGAGGGGGTAGGAATGTGTGCCCCCCTGCTTATGTACCACATAACTGTGGTGTTGTCAGTCTTTACCAGCAGCTGTCCTGGATGAAGGAGGCCCTTGAAGGCTGTCAGGGCATTTTGTACAGCTAGCATCTCTTTTTGATTGATGTGAAGATGCCTTTGGTTTGGGGGCCATGTGCCCTGAATACATTTTCCTGCCATGTGGGCCCCCCAGGAATAACCTGATGCATCTGTTAGGGTTTGCCTGGCTGTGGGTCAAGTGAATGACTGTCCCTTGTTGTGGTGACAGGCCCGTGCCCACCATCGAAACTCCTGTTACAGGCAGGGAATGAGTGAAATTAATGATTCCAGGCTGTGGCAATGTTGAGTCCAAACACTTTTTAGATACCATTGTAGTTTCCTCATATGCAGTCTTGCATATGGAATTAGCAGAATGCAGGAGGCCATGTAGCCCAGAGCCTGCGGAATTTTTCTTGCAGATAACTGGGTCTTTGTTGCCATGCTTTCGAAGTAAGAAGTCAGTTGCCTTAGTTTGTCTGGCGTGAGATAAGCCATCTGGGCAGTTGTATTTAAGGTTGCACACAGGAATATTATCTCTTGAGAGGGTACTAGTTTTGATTTCTTTTCGTTTACTGTGTACCCTAGGCAAATTAGTAATCTTTGCAACGCCAGATGCTCTATTAGAATGTCTTTGGTCTCTGCTTGACTAAGGCAGTCATCCAAGTAGGGATATATTTGAATTCCTCATTGTCTGCAAAATGCAATTTTTGGTGCCAGGCATTTTGTGGAGACCCTGGGCGCAGTAGATAGGCCAAAGGGCAGTGCAGAAAATTGGTAGTGCATTGAGCCAGCTATGAATCTGAGGTATCTTCTGCAGGATTGTCTGATTGGGACATGCGAGTATGCCTCTGAGGTCCAAAGTTACAAGCCAAGCCTTCTTGCCCAGCATGGGTAGAAGCTGTTGCAGAGTCAACATTTTGAATTTCGGAACGTCCAGAAAGGTATTTAGAATAGACGGGTCCAGAATAGCTCTCCATGCTTTGTCCTTTCTTGGTACTAACAAAAGTCTTGAGTAAAATCCTTGTCCCTGCTCTTGTTGTGGCACTGGCTGAAAAGCCCTCATGTCCAGGAGAGATGAAACTTGTTTTTGTGCCTCTGCCCATTGATTGTGTGGCAGGTCTGGCATACCTTTTGCCTTTGGAAGGGTGTGAACGTGGAACCTGTAGCCCTGAGAGACTATTTAGGACCCATTTGTCCTGGGTGATCGTGTGCCAATTTTGTGAAAAAAAGTGCTAGCTTTCCCCCTAAGGGTGCTGCCAAAAGATAAACGCTTGGCATTGGCAGAGGGAAGTCATTGGGACTGTTTCCTATATGGCTGTGATTTGTCTACTCCGCTTTTGGAGGTAGAAGCACCCCATTGTTTGGGCCTGTATGAGCCCTGGGGTTGTTGTCTGCCTCTAGGGCGTCTGTATCTGCCTCTTTGTGGCCAGACACGGGAAAGGACCGATTCTTAGAAGGCCAGTTCCTGCTAAATCTGGGTGGCAGTACCTGTAAGAAATCCTTCACTGTCTGCATAGATTTAGCTTTATCCTCCATTTTCTTCAACACCTCTTCTGCCTTAACACCAAACAAAGTATCATGCTGCAATCGAGCATCCAATAATTTTGCTTTAACATGATCAGGCAGGGTCTGTTCCTTTAACCAAGCATGCCTTCTAATGACAGAACCTGTTACAGCGGCCCTGCAAGAGGCCTCCAGTGAATCATAACCACATTGCAAAGTATGTTTTCCCACTTGTTCAGCTGCATGCAAGAGGCCTCCAGTGAATCATAACCACATTGCAAAGTATGTTTTCCCACTTGTTCAGCTGCATGCAATAAATCCTGCAATTCCTTGTTCTCAGAACATTCAGAATGTCAACATTTTCTGCTTTAACAGAGACATTAAGTATTGCTGATATTTAAGCATATGAAACTGACAATTTAAAGCCCTTACAGCCAAGGTAGCAGAAGTGTAAACTCCCCCCCCCCCCATCTGTCCAGTGCCCTAGAATCTCTAACAGAGGGGACAGGGTTTTTTGCAGTAGCAGCCATAACCCCTTTGGGACCCTGAGAAATAGTTTCTGGGTCAGCAGCAGGGTTTTTGTATAGAAATGTATGAGAATCTGGAAACCTGTAGTATCTGTCTGGCTTAACAGGTGCAGGAGGTAGAGCCTGGAGACAGGCCAGACTCGGAAAATACATCATCTACAATGTGTAGAACAGGTGGAATAGCAAGAGGTCTGTGCTGAGTTAGTAGAAGAAAGTCTCTGAGCCTTTTCTTAGAATCTGAATAATCTTGGCTCTCCTAGTGGAAATGATCCCTCATGGTATGCAGGGTTTCCCCAAATGAGTAATCCTCAGGAGGAGAAGCTGAAGGAATAGATTCTTCAGCATCAGAATCCTCATAGGGAGGAATACAGTATCCCTGTTCTGAAGAGGAGTCAGAGGAAATGGAAACCTGTTCAGAGGAGTCATATTCAGCATCTTGCCAAGGCCTGTTATCAGGAAGGGGATGGGAACCCCTGATCAAAGTAATTAGGTCTTCGGCCATTTTGAGACTCTGTTTCTTAGGCATGGAAGTCTGTCCTGAAGAATGCTGTACTTGTTTCCTTGTCTTTAAAACTGTTTTAGTCTTTGTCTTGGATGCTGAAGCTGGCTTGATATAAAGCTGTGTAGGTCTGAAAACACCCTCAGAAGCCGACGCCTGCTCAGCGGCTCCGGACCCATCTGAGGGATTAGTTTCCGAAGGCCCAATACCTTGAGTATCCAGAGGCCTAGTTGTCTCCACATGGGAGTCGGAGGCAGCCTGTGGCTCTGAGGTAGCGGGTGTCAGGGGCTCACTGAGAACCGGCAACTGGCCTAGAAGAGGCTTCGTCATCGGTTTTGGACCTCGGATGCCTGTCCTTTTCTTTTTCCTTGCGCTTTTTATGAATTCCGGTCGTCGGCTGTTCTGACGACATTATATAGTTACACCTTCAGCCAAAGTAATGAAAAGCAAAATCGTACCGACGCTTAATAGTGCGTTGGTTAAATCTAGCACAAAACTGACAACTAGCAACGTCGTGGTCAGGGCCCTAGGCAAGGAATACAGTAAGAATGAAAATCCTTATGAGGTATTTGCTTCCCACAAGAAATACAATTGTTAACTTTTTCTGACATCGGTTTGGAGCAAGAAAAAAGTTTCCCCAACGGGGTACTTCGCTTTATAGAAGACTTCGGATCTGAAATTCAATTTGGGAAATCTCAGGAGTCAGCCGACCGGCACTTGCGAACTGCTTTTGCTTCGGGCACCACGCGGCAAGAAAGACTGGAGAAAATGGTGTCGGCTGCATCTTTTATACCCCTGGCGCACTGACGTCAGGGAAGAAGTGACAGCAACAGACGCCGGACCAGGACTTTGGAATTCAGGCCGACTGCGGGTAGCATGCCAGCAGGCTAACCCAAGTGTAATGACTGCAACAGGGAAACACGATAAACATCAGTGCACAGAGAAACACAGGGAAACCTTTAATAGTAAGTGGGTTTATATTATTACTGGGCATACTTGACATGAATGGTAAATGGGCTTTGTACATAGCTAGTAGGGTAGATGAACCAGACTTGGAAATGGCTGTGACTAGATGAGGTTGGGTTTGATATACATGTCACAATCTCAATGAAGTGGGAGGAATTACATTACACATGCAACTTTTATGTTGATTAGTGTCCAGACGTTTGGCCAGTTGTACCCACTTTTCATTGGCCTTTGTCCAGATTTTTGATGTCTCCAGACTGAGATGTATGTCTGTGACCTTGGTCAAGTCACTTAACCAGGCATTGTTTCTGGGTCACCCCTAAAGAGAGACCGTCACTAGTGGGCCTACCTGATAATAAATGGGTAATGGTGGTATTCTCATCATCAATACTAAAACTGCAGATTTAATTTTTTGCTGTCAAGTGTCAGATGCTTGTTCTCAGCACTATTTGGTTATGCGGTAGCACTTGCATGGTGAATGCTGTATTATCTAGAAGGACCTCAAAAGTGTAATCTCTGATGTGCAACTCATTTGTGTAAGAGTAACATTTGGAAGTCCTCCTGAAAGTTGTATTCCCTTAGTTTGCAACTGTACATCTTGTCATCCATTTTAAAATTCATCTTTAAACACAACTGCACAGTAGCCAGTAGTTTGGGGTTTACTGCATGTCAGCTGTGTTTTCAATTAAAAAAAAAATCTCTCAGAGGAATCGCATCCTATCCAGGTTTAAGTTCACTGCATTGTGCTCATTAGGTGCTAGGACAAGCATCTGGTTTGCCCACCATTAATATAAAGCTGGACTTTTAAGCTATTAATCATTGTGCAGCCATCTTGGACTTCAGTTCTCCCAGTGAGGAAAAAGACAACAGCCAGATCTCTCTACTTTTTAGTAAATTTGATTTCTGGCTAGTAAGTACACTGCCTGGGTGCAGCAGAGTTATCTAAGCAAGCCTTAATGAAACTTAACTAGAAATGGTGGAGAGAGAAAAAAATGGTAAGAATCCTGCAGCTATTCGGCAAAAAGCAGTTCAAGCTCAATCGTCGGTGCAGGACATGGCTTCCAGTAATCTACAGGAGAAAATTTAAGTCAAATGTGTTCAAAGCTGATTAAAATAAATGAAATACTGAAGGAGTATATTAACTCAAATAAAAGGCTGGAAAAATGGAAGAAGCTTTAAATGGGTATTCAGATGAGCTGACAAAACTGCAAAAATCGGAGAGAAAAATGAAGAAAAGGCTGGATGAGAAGGAGACTGTTCAAGATAATGATTCAAAAAATGGTAGAATAGAGAACAGAGCATGAAGAGAGAACCTACTTTTTTCTGCCATACCAGAGAATCTAGAAGGAACAGACTACTTTTATGAAGCACAGATGAGCAAAGTACAGTTTTGTACCTACCATAAATGTAGATGTTCGAGTGCTAATACAGCTGCAGTCATAACAGATGGGTTCTCCTGCCGTCAGGCGGGTCCTCGGTCGGCCGAATTCCAAAGACTAGGTCCGGCGTCGGTTGTCGTCGCTTCTTCCCTGACGTCAGTGCGACAGGGGTATAAAAGAACCAGCCGATGCCATTTTCTTCAGTTTTTCTTGCCCCAGATGTCAGGTGCCCCCAGAAGGAAGGCAATACATAAATTTGTGTAATAAAGCAATGCCATATAATCAAAATACAGTAGTGCAAGCAAATACATCAAGAATGAATACCCCAATCAGGTTGCATGAGGAGATGTTAGCCAATAGGCCTGTCCCAAGAGGGGAAGGAGAGAGGGAAACCTGGACTGCAGCTGTATTAGCACTCGAACATCTACATTTATGGTAGGTACAAAACTGTACTATGTTCATCGTGCATACAGCTGCAGTCATAACAGATGGGTAGAATCCCAAAGCTAAGAAAGGGGTGGTAGGCACTAGGTGGAACTAGGAGGAGCCAGGATGCCCTGCAAAACTGGAGTAGCAAAGCCCGCTCTAGATTTGGAGTATAGTGGAAGGTGGTAGTGCTTGGAGAAGGTATGCACAAGGTATGCACAGAACTCCAAGTGGCTGCTTCCAAAATATCTTTGGTAGGAACTCCTCTGAGAAAAGCTGCAGAAGGAGCCGTGGCCCTTGTGGAGTGAGATCTGATGCCTGTAGGTACAGTTTTGCCATGAAAAGAATAGCAAAAGCGTATGCAGTGGGCTATCCATTTTGAGATTGTCTGTTTGGAAATTGGCTTTCCTTGAGCTCCTATAGCATAGGACACAAAGAGCTGTTCTGATTTTCTGAAAGGCTTTGTTCTGTCCAAATAATAACACAGTTGTCTGTGGATGTCCAAGGAATGTAGTGATCTCTCCCCTTTGTTTTGAGGATTTGGATAAAAGGTAGGTAAGTGTATAGCCTGATTCAAAGCTACACTGGATACCACTTTTGGCATAAAGGACGGGTTGGTTCGTAGGAAACTCTGTCCTGATGGAAGATGATAAAAGGCTGCACAGCCATGAGAGCTTGTAGTTCCGTTACCCTACAAGCTGAGGTAATAGCCAGAAGGAAAGCTGTTTTCCAGGACAAATATTGCAAATCTGATGAGGCAGCTGGCTCAAAAGGAGGCAAGGTCAGTTTTTCTAGAATGAAATTGAGATCCCAAGCAGGAATTGGTTATTTCCTTGGGGGTTTTAGATTCTTAGCACCTCTGAAGAACTGTCTTAAGAGGGGGTGAGAGAATAAGGGGGTATCAATGTTGTATTCTGCAGAAATGGCTGAGGCATGGATTTTGATGGAGGAGAATGAAAGTCCACTGCTTAGCAGCTCGGCTAGATACTGTAATATTTGAGGTAAATTCAGTTTTCCAGGATCCTGGCCCTTTTTCTCATTCCAGACACAAAACCGTTTCCATTTTGCGGAGTAAGCTTTTCTAGTGGACGGCCTTCTGGCCTCCAAAATGACATCCTGCACCTCCCTTGGAGGGTAGGGTCTGTTGTGATGCTAAGGAATCTTCCATGCGGCTAGATTGAGTGTTTTTAGCTGACTGTGAAGAGTTTTGAAGCTGTGCCGTGTCAGAAGAAGAGGCATTAGAGGCAGGGTCCATGGTGGGGAATGTGTCAGGCTCCTCAGGAGTGGGTACCAGTGTTGTCTTGGCTAGTCTGGAGCAATGAGAATCATCTTTGGTCTGTCTGCTCTGGTCTTTAATAGAACTTTGGGCAGCAGAGGAAGAGGTGGGAAGGCATAAACTGTCATTGATGTCCAACTGAAAGAGAAAGCGTCCACTCTCCAGGCCTTTGGATGAAAAATCCTTGAGCAGAATTTTGTCAATTGGTGATTTTTGTGGGAGGCAAAAAGATCTATGTCTGGCTTTCCCCATGCTTGAATTGTCTCTGTAAAAACTTGAGGATGCAACTTCCATTCGTGTGGATCTATCATATTTCTGCTTAGGTTGTCTGCCAGCGTGTTTTCCTTGCCTGGCAAGTACTGTGCTTGTAGTTCGATTTGTAAGTCCAGGGCCATGTTCCAAAGTGACATGGCCAGTCTGCATAGGGGGTATGAATGGGTTCCTCCCTGTTTGTTTATGTACCACATTACTGTGGTGTTGTCCCTCCTTATCAATAGTTGACCTGGTTGCAGAAGGTCTTTGAAAGCTATAATAGCATTTATTACTGCTAGCATTTCCTTTTGATTGATGTGAAGGTGCTTTTCTTTTTGGGACCATTTGCCCTGAATGCACCGATCTGTCATGTGCGCCCCCCAGGCGTAGTCCGAGGCGTCTGTTGTGATGACTTGATTTGCCTGAGGCTTGCTGAATGGGAGACCTGTGGTTGTTTGGCATGCTTGAGCCCACCACAGAAATTCCTTTTGAAGACATGGAATTAGTGGTATTATTGTTTCCAAACTGTGGCTGTGTTGAGACCATAGGTTTTTCAGGTACCATTGAAGTTTCCTCATATGCAGTTTTGCACATGGGATTAGTAAGATGCAAGATGCAAGATGCCATGAATCCCAGAGCCTGCAGGATTTTCCTTGCAGTCAGCCTGGTGCAATTTGCTAGTGTTCTGAAGTATTGAGTTAGTTGCCCCTGTTTCTCTGGCGTGAGGTAGGCCACCTGGGTGTTTGTGTCCAAGTTGGCACCCAGGAAAATTATTTTCCGAGGGGATATTAGCCTTGATTTCTTTTTGTTGACTGTGTATCCCAGAGAATTCAACAACATTATTACATAAGCCAGATGTTTCAGAAGAATGTGCTTGCTGTCCGCTTGGATCAGGCAGTCGTCCAAATAGGGGTATATTTGTATCCCTTGAAGTCTGCAGTAGGCAATTACTGATGCCAGGCATTTCATGAATACTCTGGGCGCAGTAGATAAGCCAAAGGGCAATGCAGAGAATTGATAATGGGTTGAACCTGCAAGAAATCTGAGGTATCTTCTGCAATTTTGTCTGATTGGGACATGCAGGTATGCCTCCTTGAGGTCCAATGCTACCAGCCAAGACTGCTTGCCCAGCATGGGAAGAAGCTGCTGTAGAGTGAGCATCTTGAATTTTGGTACGAGTAGAAATGTGTTTAGGATGGCTACGTCCAAAATAGGTCTCCAATCTTTTCCCTTCCTTGGCACCAGGAATAGTCTGGAATAAAAACCTTGACCTTGTTCGTGCGTAGGTACCTCTTGAATAGCTTTCATGTCTATGAGATCTGAAATTTGTCTTTCTGCCTCTGCCCTTTGATTGTGTGGCAGGTTTGGCATGCCTCTCATTTTTGGAAGGGTGTGAAAATGGAATCTGTAGCCTCTGTTTATAATGTCCAGGATCCATTTGTCTTTTGTAACAATATGCCAATTTTTTGAAAATAATGCCAGTTTTCCGCCTAAGGGTGCTGCCATTTGAGTCTTGCTTGGCATGCAAAGGGGAAAGTCATTGGGCTTGCTTTCTGAATGGTTGCGAGTTATCCTCACCACCTCTTTGTGTAGGAGCTTGCCATTGTCTGCCTCTAAACGATCCTTGGGATTGCCCGCTGCCCCTCGGGTGCCTGTATCTACCTCTTTGGGGTCTGTCCGTGGCTGGAAAGGACCAATTTTTGGAAGGCCAATTTCTACCGAAATGTGGGGGTTGTACCTGTAGAAAATCTTTCACTGTTTGCATTGATTAAGCCTTTTCCTCCATCTTCCTTAATACCTCATCAGCATTAGCACCAAATAATACATCCTTTTGTAGAGGGGCATCTAGTAATTTAGCTTTGACATGATCTGGTAAGGTTTGTTCCTTGAGCCAGGCATGTCTACGTATGACTGATCCTGTAACAGCAGCTCTACACGAGGCCTCTAGAGCATCAAAACCACATTGTAAGGTATGTTTACCCACTTGTTCTGCACTATGCATCAAATCCTGCAACTCCTTCAAGTCTGGTTGTTCAGGTTGTGACATTTTACTTCTCAATTGTGATAACAAAAACTGTTGGTACTTTAGCATATGGAACTGACAGTTTAATGCCCTCATGGTTAAGGTGGCCGAGGTATATGCCTTTTTTTCCCCACCTTTCTAAGGATCTGGAATCTCTCTCGGAAGGTAATGGATTTTTAGCAGTGGAGGCCTTAATTCCCTTGGGGCCCTGTGAGATGGTTTCTGGGTCAGCAGCATGGCTTTTGTATAGAAATTGGTGTGAGTCAGGAACCCTGCAGTACCTGTCAGGCTTGACTGGGGCTGGAGGTAGAGAATCCGGGTTAAGGCAGGCCTCCGAGTACACATCATCTAGTATGTCCAAGATAGGAGGAATAGCCAGAGGCCTGTGCTGAGGTAGCAAGAGAAATTCCCTAAGCCTTTTCTTGGAATCTGAATAATCTTGGCCTTCCCAGTGGAAGTGTTCCCTTAAGGTATGCAAAGTTTCCCCAAATGAGTAATCCTCTGGAGGGGGATACAGAGGGAATGGACTCCTCTGCATCAGAGTCTTCAAAAGGGGAGTAAGAATGTTCCTGTTCTTCAGAGTGCTCTGATATAATGGAGCCCTGATCAGAGGAGGGGGATTCTTCCTCCACTATGGGCCTTTTGTCCGGGGGGGGGGGGGGGGTTGAGAACCCCTGATAAGAGTAATTAAATCCTCAGCCATTTTAATCATCTGTTTTTTAGGCATGGGGCCTGGAGATGGGCCCCGTGTAGCTTGTCTCTTAGAATGCATGGCTGCTTTTGACTTAGTGAAAGCCTTGATGGAAAAAGAGGAAGGTCTGAAGACACCTTGAGAGGAGGTAGACCTGTCCACATTTTGAGATTCACCGCCAAGAGTGGCTTCGGTATCTGTAGTTGGGGTGTGGGCCGAGGAGCCTGCGACCTCGGGCACAGGAGACACCGCCAATGAAGTGTCGTTAGAGGCCACGGACCTCGTGTGTCGGTCCTTATCTTTGCGCTTTTTAGACAAAAGTGGAGTCGGAGTATCCGACGACATAATATAGTTAAATGTTTTGCCAAAAAAATGCTGGGCGAACTCCGCCCGACGCTTAATGGTGCATTTGTTAAATGCAGCACAAAAGCGGCAGACCGAGACGTCGTGGTCTGGGCCTAAACAAGGAATACAGAGGGAATGGAAATCCTTATGCGGTATTTGCTTCCCACATGAAATACAATTATTAACTTTGTCTGACATCGGTCTGAGGCAAGAAAAGTTTCCCCAATGGGGTACTTAGCTTTCAAGAAGACTTCGGTTGCAAAATTTTCATAATTTCAGGAGCTGGCCGACCGGCACTTGTGAACTGCTTCTGCTTCGGGAACCGCGCGACAAGAAAGACTGAAGAAAATGGCGTTGGCTGGTTCTTTTATACCCCTGTCGCACTGACGTCAGGGAAGAAGCGACGACAACCGACGCCGGACCTAGACTTTGGAATTCGGCCGACCGAGGACCCGCCTGACGGCAGGAGAACCCATCTGTTATGATTGCAGCTGTATGCACGATGAACATCTGGGCTGGTATTCCCAGCAGGAAAGTACAGTTGTGTACACTTACCATAAATGTAGATGTTTCAGTGTATTCAGTGTTGCAGTCATTACATTTGGGTAATCTGCTGGCACGTTGCCCTCAGTCGGCCTGAATTCCAAAGTCTTGGGTCCTGAGCCGGTTGTTGTCTCCTCTTAAATGACGTCAGGTCATCGGGGGTATAAAACATGCAGCCAACGCCATTTTCTTTAGTTTTTCTTGCCCCCAAAAAAGTAGCAAAAAAATAAATAAATATATATATATATATAGATATATATATATAAATATATCTATCTATATCTAATCTATATATATATATATATATATATATATATATATATATATATATATATATATATATATAATCTATACATATATATATAATCTATACATATATATCTATATCTAATCTATATATCTATATATATATATATATATATATATATATATATATATATATATATATATATATACATATACACATATACACACACACACACACACACACACACACACACACACACACACACACACATGCATCAATATAAACTTTACCTTCGTCTACAAGCAAATGCACCATATAGGTTGTAGAAGATAGTGTAGGAAAGATAAACTCCAGAATGACAGGGGGATGGCGGGAGGGTAACCTGGACTACAACAATGAATACACTCAAACATCTACATTTATGGTAAGTGTACACAACTGTACTATGTTCTTCATGTTTCACTGTTGCAGTCATTACATTTGGGTAGAGTCTCAAAGCTAAGGTTGGGAGGCTGGATCTAAACAGCATTAGGAGCGGCTATGAGGCCCTGCAGAACTGCAGTGGCAAAACCTGCCCTGGATTTAGAGTAGAATGACAGATTATTGTGCTTTGTAAAGGTGTGCACTGAACTCCAAGTAGCAGCCTCTAAAATGCCCTTGGTAGGTACTCCCCTGGGAAAGGCTGCTGAAGTGGCTGCAGCTCTGGTTGAGTGTGGCCTAATGCCCTTGGGTACTGGCTTGCCATGGTGTACATAGCAGAAACGAATGCAGTGGCCTATCCACTTTGAAATAGTCTGCTTTGAGATAGCCTTTCCTTGTGATCCTGCACCATATGTCACTAGTACTTGCTCTGTCTTTCTGAAAACTTTGGTTCTGTCCAAGAAGAATCTGAGCTGTCTGTGCACGTCCAAAGAATGCAGAATTCTCTCCCCCTTGTTCTGTGGATTTGGATAAAAGGTTGGCAGGTGAATAGTTTGGTTGAGAGCCACACTGGACACCACCTTAGGCACAAATGTTGGGTTTGTCCTCAGAAAGACCCTGTCTGGATAAAAAATGATAAAAAGGTTCCACAGCCATGAGTGCCTGTAGCTCTGAAACTCGTCTTGCAGAAGTTATTGCTAGGAGCAGAGCTGTTTTCCAAGATAAAAACTTTATATCAGCAGTAACAGCTGGCTCGAAAGGAGGCAGGGTGAGTTTTTCCAAGACATAGTTGAGGTCCCATGCAGGCATTGGTGATCTCCTTGGAGGTCGTACATTTTTGGCTCCTCTGAGGCACTGCTTTAATAAGGGATGAGAAAAGAATGGTGGCTCTACATTGTAGAGGCATGAATTTTAATAGATGAAAAAGATAGGCCTTTGTCCAGCATCTCAGTATTGCAAAATCTGAGGAATACTTGGCACAGCTGTATCAGTTCCTTGTGCCTGGTTCCAAGCACAAAATCTCTTCCATTTTCCAGCATAAGATTTTCTAGTACTAGGCCTTCTGGCTTCCAAAATGACATCCATCACAGCTTTACTGAGAGGTGTGTTTTGTATGACTACATTACTCGCCATTCTGTCAGGTTTAAAGTTCCAAGCTGGCTATGCAGGATCTGACTATTTTGCTGGAACAGTAGATGAGGTATTTAAGGTAAGGTCCAAGCTGGGCATGGAGACAAACTCCTTAGTATTTGACACCAGTAGTAGCGGGGCCAGTCTGGGACAATCAGTATCATCTTTGGCTTCTCCTGTCTGACGTTTAGGAGTACCTTGAGGAGGAGAGGCAGAGGGGGAAATGCATATACTGATATGTTTTTCCAGCTGAAAGATAGGGCGTCCACTTTCCATGCTTGTCTGTGATAAATCCTTGTGCAGAATCTTTTTAGTTGGTAGTTGTGAGGGGAGGCAAATAGATCTATGTCCGAGCATCCCCATTTCTTTGTCATCATGCTGAAGACTTGTGGATCCAGGTGCCACTCGTGGGGATCCATGAGGTTTCTGCTTAGTTCGTCTGCCAGAGTATTTTTCCTTCCTGGCAGGAATTGTGCCTGCAGATGTACTTGGTAAGTCAATGCTGCGTCCCACAAAGTCATGGTTAGTCTGCAAAGGGGACAAGAATGTGTGCTTGTTTATATACCACATGATGGTGGTGTTGTCTGTCTTTATCAGTAGTTGTCCTGGTTGAAGTAGGTCCTTGAAGGCTGTCAGGGCATTTTGAACTGCTAGCATTTCTTTTTGATTGATATGTAGATGCATTTAGTTTGAGGTCCATGTGCCCTGAATGCATCTTCCTGCCATGTGGGCCCCCCAGGCATAATCTGATGCATCCGTTGTTAGTGTCTGCCTGGCTGGGGGTAATGTGAATGGCTGTCCCTTGTACTGGTGACAAGCCTTTGCCCACCATCGAAACTCCTTTTGCAGGCAGGGAATGAGAGTAATTATAGTTTCCAGGCTGTGGCAATGTTGCGTCCAAACACTTTTAAGGTATCAATGAAGTTTCCTCATATGCAGTCTTGCATATGGAATTAGTAGGATGCAGGATGCAGGATGCCATGAAGCACAAAGCCTGCAGAATTTTTCTTGGAGATAACTGGGCCTTTGTTGCCAACATTTTGAAATAGGTAGTCAGTTCATAGGTTCATACTAGGCTATCTGCCCTAGGGCATGTATAAGCCTAGCCAGAATGTGTTTGGCTTTCGCCACCCATTTTAAATTAATTTTGCTATGCCCTTTTTCGAGGTTAGTATACTGTGCCTCTGTCTAACAGTGACACAGAAGTGATACCCGGGTTAAACCTACGATCTCCCATCCACTCATCAAGATTCCTCTTGAAGAGAGTCAATGAGGGACTCTGCCTAACCTGGACTGGGATTTTATTCCAGAGTGAAGGGAGCCTCTGGGTTATGAATCTGTCCCTCCAGCATGTCCTATTTATTTCAGTGCTGAGGTTCAAGTCTCTCGAGCGCGTAGCTCGATGGGATTTGGATTTTCTGAGGTGCAGCATGCCCATTAATTCCGGGTTGGACATGGCTTTATAAGTCAGGCACAGATCGCCCCTGAACAGGCGGTATGCCACTGAGCAGAGCTGGAGTTTCTTTAACCGGGCAGCATATAGCATCTGTTTGAGCCCTTTGATCCTCTTGGTGAGGTACTTTTGGGGTCTTTCCAGTTGCTGCAGGTGTCTGGTAAGGTAAATCCCAAAAGGGGCATTGTACTCAATTATGGGCCTGATGAGGGATGAGTAAAGAGGCACGATGACCTCCCCTGATCTAGATGTGAATCCCTTCATGATTAGGTGGGCTATATAAAATGTTTTTCTAACCACTTTGGCCACGTGGTTGTCAAATGAGAGACTATCAACTTGGGTCCCCAGGTCCCTAATTACTTCTTCTGTACTTAATGGATTACCACCTATGTGGTAATTTGTGGGCACTTTGTTTTTGCCAAAGGGATGACTATACACTTTTGGCGTTTAGCTTGAGGCCATGGCTCTGGCACCAGTTGTCTGTTTCTATGAGGCCCTTTTGGAGGATGCTTGTGTCGGCTGGAGAGTCGAATATGGCCAGTTTGCAGTCATCTGCGAACTTGGTCAGCCACAGTCCTTCCGTGTTGGCCTGTACCTCCGAGAAATATATACCGAACAAGAGAGGTCCCAGGACTGAGCCTTGTGGGACGCCACTTGTAACTGGTTTGGAGTCTGACATGGCTCCAGCAATTCTAACCATGTGGGTTCTGTCCTTGAGCCAGTTTGCAACCCATCTAGTGACATACGGGTTTATATTTAAGCTGGTGAGCTTATCTATAATGCCCGAGTGGGGTATTGTATCGAAGGCTTTTGCGAGGTCCAGATAGGCTTTGTGGACCACCTTCCCCTCATCAATGGCCTTGGTGACTGTTTCAAAGAAATCAACCAGGTTTAAGAGGCAGGATTTGCCCTTAAAGCCGAACTGGGTAGGATCCAGTGTCTGTAGGTCCCCAATATCTTTATTTATGAGGTCCATGATGATCCTTTCCATAGCTTTGCAGACCAAGCTAGTCAGGCTTATGGGGCGATACTTTCCAGGATCCGTTGAGGCACCACCTTTGTGGAGAGGGACCACTGTTTCTGTACGCCACTCTTTGGGTACATATCCTGTAGTAAGGCTGAGATTGAACAGTAGTTTTATGTTTGGGTTTAGCTCTTCTTTGAGTTCATGTAGGACGCAGCCCGGTACACCGTCTGGTCCCATTGATGCAGTGTTTTTTGCTTTGGAGAGGGCGGCTCTTATCTGAGCATCTGAGATGTCAGGGGGGCAGTACTCTGCTGGGATAGATATTTGCCCTTTTGGTGGTGGGGGGGGGGGAGTTTGTGCTGAACCTGTTAGCTAGGATGTTGGCAATGTCTGTGGGTTCGGTGTATTTTTTTGTCATTTTGGACTAATTCTGAGAATATTTGGGAATTCCCACCCAGGTTCCTAACATAACTAAAGAAAGCCTTGTGATTATCCTTAGTGTCCTGTGCAATTTTTCTCTCGAAGCTGGCCTTAGACGATTTTATGAGTGCCCATAGTTTTTTGCTAATATTGATCAGAGATGCCTTCCTTTTTTGGGATTTTGCTCCATCATTTAGTAGCTTCCTCCTTCTATTGTATAGTTTGTTTATGGCTGGGGTCCACCAGACAGGACGTCTGCCTTTGGAGGATTAGGTCTTGGTTTTATTTGGGATTGCATGATCCATGCATTCCTGAAGGTGTTCATAGAATGCATTTATAAAGGATTCTGCGGTCTGGGCCGTATTTTCCACAGGCCCGGGGGCTTTGAAGGATTCCACCTCGGTTTTGAGTGTGAAATTTGCTTTAGAGAAGTTTTTCACTGTGGTTTTCTGGGCATGGGGTGGGGTCGGGATGTGAATATCCAGTGAGATTAGTTTATGGTTTGATCTTACCAGTGAGGGATAAACTTCTGGTCTGGAGCATAGAGTCCCCATGTTGGTGATGATCAGGTCCAGTATGTTTTCCCCTCTTGTGGGAGTGGTAACAAGTTGTTCCATAGCATTTGAGTTTATAAATTCTAGGAACCTTTGGGCTAGTTTGTTGGAGCTAGAGTAATGCTCCCAGTCTATGTTTGGGTAGTTGAAGTTGCCCAATATAATGGTGTTTGGAGAGACCTTCATATTTTCCAGTGTTCTCAGGAAGGCCGAGTGGGGTTCCTGGGTTTGGGAGGGTGGTCTGTAGCAGGCTATAAACTGGAAGGCGTTTTACCCACTTTGCACATGGATAGTCTCTGATGCTTCGTGCTGTGCCACCAACCTGGAGGTGTGGGTATCTTTGACGAATATTGATACTCCCCCTCCTTTTGTGGTTGGGTCCAAGTTTTGGGGCCAAAAAGCATGGTATGAGGGATAATCTGGTAGTGCTGGGGTGCTCTTGGGAGCCTTGAACCAGGTTTCTCTTACTGCACAGATATCGATGTTCTCCATGCTAAGGAGAGTTTAGAGTGCGTGCATCTTGAGGTTTAGACTTCTGGCGCTGAGTAGCATTACTCTTAGTTTCTTATCCCTTGTGATACCTATGGAGGTGGGTTTGTCTTTTGAGCCTTGCCTAAAAAAGGCACTATGGGGGTAGCAAGAGCCTTTGCCAATATCCGAAAGCCCAGGGGTGACAGGTGTAAGCCGTCCCTAGCGAAGCATCGTGGCTTGTTGAACATGTCATCCCAGGCTGACAGGCATTGGATCCCCTTTGAATGACACCAATACTTAAGCCAACTGTTGAAATTGATCATCTTGTCTTCATATTGTGGCATCATTCTTGGTGAGAGTAAGATGCTACTCAAGGTCAGGGTCATACCGGCCTGGGCCACATGCTCAGAGAGCTCCTCTATGTCTCTTTTCATGTAGTCCAGGGAGGTACGTCTCAGGTCATTCACACCAGCATGGACAATGACCGAGTCATATTTGTACTTGCCTTGGAGTGACCTGAGTGCTTGTGTTATGTGGCGGATCCTAGCGCCCGACAGGCAGCTCACCGTGAACTTCTTGTTAAGCCTGGTGAGCAGGACGTCAGTGTGCCTGACGAAATAGTCACCTATTACAAGTGTATCAGGTGTGTTGTTTAGCCTTAAGGGCTGTGACTGTTCGGCACACTGGCTTTGTGAGCTATGTGTTGCACGTGTTTTGTTTTGGGGTAGCGGTTACTTGGGTGTCTGCTTTGGAGGTCTCTGCTGCTTAGGCAGATTTTTATTTAGAGCCTACGAGTATGTTTTTCTGTGTTTATGTGTTTGGTTTGCTGTCGTGGTAGGTTTATGTGAGACTGGAATTGTAGTGAGTGTGGTTTCCTTCTCCTCCTGACTGGTTACGCCAGTACTGAGTTGAGAGAGCTTAGCCTCCAGTTTGGCTATATGGATGCATCTCTCACATGTGTTGGAATTTGTTGGGAGGAGGAGAGGGTTGTCTGTGTACATGAGGCAGTTGTAACATTGCCTCAAGATTCCCAGCTTCACCAGCTGGACCAGAGAGGAGATTGACAACTGACCTTTGGATATGCTAGAATAGTACTGGGAATTCCTTTATAATTTTAAGAAAAGGGCCAATGGGGAACAAGGTACTCAAGGGGAGTTTGAGAGGGTGTAGTGCTTTTAATTTTTTAGTGCTGACTTATATAATTGCTTTAGTGAGCAAGTGCCAGGTAACTTAAATGCAAAAACGACAAAACAGTAACTTTTTCTTTTAAGTGAAACAAGGAAATAAGTACAGTAAGCAATGCAGATATCACTACGGATCCACAGAAGCGCTGAAAAGCCGCGTTTTAGGTGGTATTAGCGTTTCAGGGAAATAACAAGCAAACAAACAACAAGCATGCAAACAAAGCTAGATTCAGCAGGCCTGGATCTAGTCTATGCTACAGCAAACAAGGTGTACCAATTTCAGTAAGAAACAGTTGAAATATGCAGGCACTATAAGCCTTTAACCAAAAATTCCCAGCTCAGAAGGGCAGAGTCCAGCCTCTCCTCCCACAAGAGTACAGACCACGAACCTTCTTAATGTAAAATAACTGGCCTGAAGCCCAAGTGCTTAAACTAGAACTAATACACTTTTAGAATAACAGACACTGAGCCCTCAATCAGCAGTTCCCAACTTAGAAGGATGTAAGCTACCTGTCCTGCCACCACAGTGCAGGCCACAAACCTTCCTAATGTAAAACAACTGGTCTGAAGCCCAAGTGCTTAATCCAAAAGACTTAGAATGACAGCTACACTTTAATCAAGTTACTACTAAGCAGTAGTAAATACAATTGAATACTTTAAAGAATGCCTGGATTAGTGCTCAAGTTATACAAACAAAGCTAGATTCAGCAGGCCTGGATCTAGTCTACGCTACAGCAAACAAGGTGTACCAATTTCAGTAAGAAGCAGTTCAAATATGCAGGCACTATAAGCCTTTAACCAGAAATTCCCAGCTCAGAAGGGCAGAGTCCAGCCTCTCCTCCCACAAGAGTGCAGACCACGAACCCTTTTAATGTAAAATAACTGGCCTGAAGCCCAAGTGCTTAAACCAGAATTAATACACTTTTAGAATAACAGACACTGAGCCCTCAATCAGCAGTTCCCAACTTAGAAGGATGTAAGCTACCTGTTCTGCCACTACAGTGCAGACCACAAACCTTCCTAATGTAAAACAACTGGTCTGAAGCCCAAGTGCTTAAACTAAAAGGCTTAGAATGAGTTACACAAAGCAGTAATAAATACAACTGAGTATTTTTAAGATGACGCAAAAGCAAAATAAAGTAGGAAGAAACACAAATACAGTAAAAGCAGAAATTTTTTTTTTTTTCAGAAAAGTAGCAAAAACAGTAGTAAAAACAATTCACATGCAGTGCAAGCTGGCACACTTGAGTAAGTAGCAATATTAGTCCACACACAGTTTGAAAAAATGTAATTAAATTAAAAAGGACTAAAAGCAAGTGCAGAAAGGGTTTATTAGGTAGAATGCGGTAAAGAGATGGGACTGGGGGGGGGGGGTCCTAGATCAAATCTACAGTGGGGCGGGCACTGCAAAAGCCACCAAATTGAAACTACAACCAAGAACAGGGGGGGGTGGGGAAGACAGTTTCAACAGAGATAGATATGAGGAATCACAGTGCAAATTATAACCAAAAAAATATATACTGATATCTGTATATTTGCAGAACAGTAAGACAACAGATATCTAAGTAACAATTTAGCTCTATAATACAGAATAATACAAAAAAATACACTCAGCTCTATATATTTGCAGAGAGTCTTGTAAGGCTGTATCTCAACAATCCACTTTAAATGCAGGCTGCTATTAACAGCAAATTAAGGGAACCTTGAGTTAACACACAAGCTATAAGGGAACCTTGAGTTAACACACAAGCTATAAGGGAACCTTGAGTTAACACACAAGCTATAGAAACTGAAATGAGGGAAGGGGGTGGGGAAGACAGTTTCAACAGAGATAGATATGAGGAATCACAGTGCAAATTATAACCAAAAAAATATATACTGATATTTGTATATTTGCAGAACAGTAAGACAACAGATATCTAAGTAACAATTTAGCTCTACAATACATAATAATACAAAAAAATATACTCAGCTCTATATATTTGCAGAGAGTCTTGTAAGGCTGTCTCTCAACAATCCCTGCCTTTGTCTGGCGTGAGATAAGCTATCTGGGCAGTTGTATTTAAGCTTGCACCCAGGAATATTATCTCTTGAGAGGGTACTAGTTTTGATTTCTTTTCGTTGACTGTGTACCCTAGGCATGTTAGAAGTCTTTTCACAAACGCCAGATGCTGTAGAAGAATGTCCTTGTTCTCTGCTTGAATTAGACAGTCGTCCAAGTAAGGATATATTTGTATTCCTCATATGCAGAATGCAATTACTGGTGCCAGGCACTTTGTAAAGACCCTGGGTGCAGTAGATAAGCCAAAGGGCAGTGCAGAGAATTGGTAATGCATTGAGCCAGCTTTGAATCAGAGGCATCTTCTGCATATTTGTCTGATTGGGACATGCAGGTATGCCTCTTTTAGGTCTAAAGTCACAAGCCAAGCGTTCTTGCCCAGCATGGGCAGAAGCTGCTGCAAAGTTAACATCTTGAATTTGTGGGGGGGGGGGGGTAACCTGGACTACAACAGTGAATACACTCGAACATCTACATTTATGGTAAGTGTACACAACTGTACTATGTTCTTCGTGTTTCACTGTTGCAGTCATTACATTTGGGTAGATTCCCAAAGCTAAGGTTGGGAGGCTGGAGCTAAACAGCATTAGGGACGGCTATGAGACCCTGCAGAACTGCAGTGGCAAAGCCTGCCCTGGATTTAGAGTAGAGTGGTAGATGATAGTGCTTTGTAAAGGTGTGCACTGAACTCCAAGTACCTGCCTCTAAAAATGTCCTTGGCTGGTACTCCTCTGAGAAAGGCTGCTGAAGTGGCTGCAGCTCTGGTGGATGTGGCCTAATGCCCTTAGGCACTGGCTTTCCATGGTATAAGTAGCAGAAATGAATGTAGTGGCCTATCCATTTTGAAATAGTCTGCTTTAAGATGGCCTTTCCTAGTGATCCTGCAGCATATGTCACGAGTAATTGCTCTGTTTTTTCTGAAAACTTTGGTTCTGTCCAAGTAGAATTTAAGCTGTGTACATCCAAAGAATGCAGAATTCTTTCCCCCTTGTTCTGTGGATTTGGATAAAAAGTTGGCAGATGAATGGTTTGGTTGAGAGACACACTGGACACCACTTTAGGCATAAATGTTGGGTTTGTCCTCAGGAAGACCCTGTCCAGATAAAAAATGATAAAAGGTTCCACAGTCATGAGTGCCTGTAGCTCTGAAACTCATCTTGCAGAAGTTATTGCTAGGAGCAGAGCTGTTTTCCAAGATAAAAACTTTAAATCAGCAGTAGCAGCTGGCTCAAAAGGAGGCAGGGTGAGTTTTTCCAAGACATAGTTGAGGTCCCATGCAGGCATTGGTGATCTCCTTGCAGGCCTTAAATTTGTGGCTCCTCTGAGGTACTGTTTTAGTAACAGATGAGAAAAGATTGGTGGCTCTGCATTGTAATGAGCCGAAATGGCAGAGGCATGAATTTTAATACATGAGAAAGATAGGCCTTTGTCCAGCATCTCAGTTAAGTATTGTAAAATCTGAGGAATATTTGGCACAGCTTTATCTGTTCCTTGTGCCTGGTTCCAGGCACAGAATCTCTTCCATTTAACAGCATAAGATTTTCTAGTACTAGGTCTTCTGGCTTCTAAAATGACATCCATCACAGCTTTACCGAGAGGTGTGTTTTGTATGACTACATTATCCGCCATGCTACCAGGTTTAAAGTCCTGAACTGGCTGTGTAAGATCTGATTGTTTTGCTGGGACAGTAGATGCGGTACTTGTGGTAGGGTCCAAGCTGGGCATTGAGACAAACTCCTTAATATTGGGTAACAATGCTGGCAGGGCCAGTCTGGTGCAATCAGTATCATCTTTGGCTTATCCTGTCTGACCTTTAGGAGTACCTTGGGGAGGAGAGGCAGAGGGGAAAGGCATACACTGATAGGTTTTTCCAGCTGAAGGATAGGGCGTTCACTTTCCATGCTCGTCTGTGATAAATCCTTGTGCAAAATCTCTGTAGATGGTAGTTGTGAGGGGAGGCAAATAGATCTATGTCCAGGCATCCCCATTTCCTTGTTATCATGCTGAAGACTTGTGGATCCAGCTGCCACTCGTGGGGATCCATGAGGTTTCTGCTTAGTTAGTCTGCCAGAGTATTTTTACTTCCTGGCAGGAAGTGTGCCTGCAGATGTACTTGGTAAGTCAATGCTGTGTTCCACAAAGTCATGGCTAGTCTGCAAAGGGGGTAAGAATGTGTGCCCCCCTGCTTGTTTATATACCACATGACAGTGGTGCTGTCTGTCTTTATCAGTAGTTGCCCTGGTTGAAGAAGGTCCTTGAAGGCTGTCAGGACATTTTGAACAGCTAGCATCTCTTTTTGATTGATATGTAGATGCGTTTGGTTTGAGGTCCATGTTCCCTGAATGCATTTCCCTGCCATGTGGGCCCCCCAGGCATAATCTGACGCATCAGTTGTTAGCGGTTGCCTGGCTGGGGGTATTGTGAACGGCTGTCCCTTGTTTTGATGAAAAGCCTTTGCCCACCATCGAAACTCCTGTTGCAGGCAGGGAATGAGAGTAATTATAGTTTCCAGGCTGTGGCAATGTTCATAGGTTCATACTAGGCTATCTGCATGGGGAACTATACCCATTATTTTGCTGTGCCTCTGTTGAGCAGTGAAGCTGCTGCAAGTGTCGGGTACTCAATCATTGGTCTGATGAGTGATGACTATGACGTTTGCAGTTGTTGAGTCCAAACACTTTTTAGGTACCACTGAAGTTTCCTCATATGCAGTCTTGCATATGGAATTAGTAGGATGCAGCATGCCACGAAACCCAAAGCCTGCAGAATTTTTCTTGCAGATAACTGGACCTTTGTTGCTAACATTTTGAAGTAGGTAGTCAGTTGTCTTTGTCTGTCATGAGATAAGTCATCTGGGCAGGTGTATTTAAGCTTGCACCCAGGAATATTATCTCTTGAGAGGGTACTAGTTTTGATTTCTTTTTGTTGACTGTGTACCCTAGGCATGTTAAAAGTTTTTTCACAAACGCCAGATGCTGTAGAAGAATAGTACAGTTTTGTACCTACCATAAATGTAGATGTTAGAGTGTCTTCACTGCTGCAGTCATTACACTTGGGTTATCCTGCCATCCGGCAAGCCCGCAGTCGGCCTGAGTTCCAAGGTCTTGGCCCGGCGTCGGCTGCTGTTGCCTCTTCCCTGACGTTGGTGCGCCAGGGGTATATAAGAAGCAGCCAACATTATTCTCTTCAATTTTTCTTGCCCCAGATGTCAGGCGCCCCCAAAAATGGTAAGCAATACATATTGTTAAAAAAAAACATACAAAAAAGGTAAAAATCAAAACTTCATTAACCAGCAAATACACCACAAAGGTAGTATAGGTTAGTCGCAGATAAGAAAGAGGGGCTGGCGGGTGGGTAACCTGGACTGCAGCAGTAAAGACACTCTAACATCTACATTTATGATGGGTACAAAACTGTACTATGTTCATCGTGTTTCACTACTGCAGTCATTACACTTGGGTAGAATCCCAAAGCTGAGTTTGTGTGGCTGGCTCTATAGAGGATTTGGTGCGGCTATGAGTCCCTGCAGCACTGCAGTGGCAAAGCCAGCTCTGGATCTAGAATAAAGAGGCAAATGTAATGCTTGGTAAAGGTGTGCACTGAACTCCAAGTTGCAGCTTCCAAGATATCTTTGGTAGGTACTCCTCTAAGGTAGGCAGTAGAAGTAGCAGTTGCCCTGGTGGAATGTGGTCTAATGTTAGATGGTACAGGTTTCCCATGCTGTGTGCAGCAGAACCGGATACAGTGTCCTATCCACTTTGAAATGGTCTGCTTTGAAATGGCCTTTCCCTGTGATCCAGCAGCATATGATACAAACAATTGTTCAGTTTTTCTGAAAGCTTTTGTTTTGTCCAAGTAGAAGCGCAATTGCCTGTGTATGTCCAAGGAATGTAGAAGTCTCTCCCCTTTATTCTGGGGATTGGGATAAAAGGTTGGCAAGTGAATAGTTTGGTTAAGAGCCACACTGGATACCACCTTAGACATAAAGGAAGGGTCTGTCCTTAAAGAAAACCTGTCTTGGTGGAAAATGATAAAAGGCTCCACTGCCATTAGTGCCTGTAGTTCTGAGACTCTTCATGCTGAGGTTATTGCCAGAAGCAGAGCAGTTTTCCATGATATATATTTTAACTCTGCTGAATTGGCTGGTTCAAAAGGAGGCAAAGTGAGCTTTTTTCAAAATGAAATTGAGGTCCCAAGTTGGTGTTGGTGCTCTCCGGGGCGATCTTATGTTTTTAGCCCCTCTGAGGTACTGCTTTAGCAAAGGGTGAGAAAAAATAGGAGGATATATGTGATGTAATGAGCCGAGATGGCAGAAGTGTGAATCTTAATGGATGAGAAGGATAGTCCTTTGTCCAGCATCTCAGTCAAGTATTGTAGTATCTGAGGAATGTTAGGGACCAGATGACCAAGGTTTTGAGACTGGTTCCAGGCACAGAATCTCTTCCACTTTTCTGAATAAGATTTCCTGGTGCTAGGCCTCCTGGCCTCCAAAATGACATCCATAACAGCTTTAGAGAGAGAAGTTGAATGTTTGGCTATTGAATCTTCCATGGAGCCAGGTTTAAAGTTTTGAGCTGACTGTGCAGTATCTGATTGTTTTGCTGAGTCAAAAGGTGTAGAATTTGAGGCAAAATCCAAGGTGGACCTTGAGCTAAGTTCTTTAAGATTGGGTACCAGTGCTGGCGTGGCCAGTCTGGCGCAATCAGAATCATCTGTGATTTGTCTTGTCTGGCTTTTAGGAGTACCTTTGAAAGGAGAGGCAGTGGTGGGACGGCATAAACGCTTAGGTTTTTCAGCTGAACGAAAGAGCATCCACTTTCCATGCTTGTGTGTGATAAGTCCTTGTGCAGAATTTTTGTAGGTGGCAATTCAGTGGGGAGGGCAAAGAGATCTATGTCTGGGCACCCCCATTTTTGCATTATCATGCTGAAAACTTGTGGATTTAATTTCCACTTGTGAGGATCCATGATGTTTCTGCTTAGGTCGTCTGCCAGACTATTTATCTTTCCTGGCAGGAATTGTGCTTGCAGATGAACTTGATAAGTTATAGCAGTGTTCCACAAGGTTATGGCTTGCCTGCATAGGGGGTAAGAATGAGTGCCCCCTTGCTTGTTTATGTACATCACTGTGGTGTTGTCCGTCCCTATTAATTGTCCTGGATGCAGAAGGTCCTTGAAAGCTGTTAGGGCATTTTGTACAGCCAACATCTCTTTTTGATTGATGTGAAGAGGCATTTGTTCTGTGGTCCATTTGCCCTGAATACATTTTCCTGCCATGTGTGCTCCCCAGGCGTAATCCGATGAGTCTGTTGTGATAGTCTGCCTGGCTGTGGGGAGAGTGAAAGGTTGACCCTTGTTGAGGTGACATGCCTGTGCCCACCATCGAAACTCCTGTTGTAGACAGGGAATTAGAGGTAATACTGTCTCCAAGCTGTGTGAATGTTGAGACCAAACACTTTTTAGGTACCATTGTAATTTCCTCATATGCAATCTTGCATATGGAATGGAATTAGTAGAATGCAGGATGCCATGAATCCCAAGGCCTGCAGAATTTTTCTTGCAGGGAGTTGGGACTTTGTTGCCATCAATTGAAAATACTGAGTCAGTTGTCCTTGTTTGTCTGGCGTGAGATAAGCCATCTGGGCCACTGTATTTAAGCTGGCACCCAGGAATATTATCTCTTGTGAGGACACTAGTTTTGATTTCTTTTCATTTACTGTGTGCCCTAGGCAACTTAACAATCTTTTTACGAATGCCAGATGCCGTAGAAGAATGTCCTTGCTCTCTGCTTGAATCAGGCAGTCGTCCAGATATGGATATATTTGAATTCCTCTTTGTCTGTAAAATGCAATTACTGGTGCCAGGCACTTGGTAAGACCCTGGGAGCAGTAGATAAGCCAAAGGGCAGTGCAGAGAATTGATAGTGTATTGAACCAGCTATGAATCTGAGGTATCTTCTGCAATTTTGTCTGATAGGGACATGCAGGTATGCCTCTGAGGTCCAAAGTAAGCCAAGCTTTCTTGCCCAACATGGGAAGGAGCTGTTATAGTGTCTGCATTTTGAATTTCGGAACATCCAGGTAAGTATTTAGAGTGGAAAGGTCCAGAATGGGTCTCCAGGCTTTGTCCTTTCTTGGTACCAGGAAGAGTCTTGAGTAAAATCCTTGTCCTTTTTCCTGCTGTGGTACTTTCTGAATAGCTCTCATGTCCATGAGGGCTGAAATTTGTTTTTGTGCCTCTGCCCATTGATTTTGTGGCAGGTCTGGCATTCCTTTTAGCCTTGGAAAAGTGTGAAAGTGGAACCTGTAACCTTGAGACACAATATTCAGCACCCATTTGTCTTGGGTGATTGCTTGCCAGTTTTGAGAAAAAAGTGCTAGTTTCCCCCCTAAGGGAGCTGCCAAAAGGGAAGAGTTTGGTATTGTAAGGGGGAAGTCATTGGGACTGTTTCCTGTAAGGTTGTGACTTATCCAAACCTTGTTTTGGGTTTGAAGCACCCCACTGCTGTAGTCTGCAAGAACCTTGTGGCTGAGATCTGCCTCTTGGGCGTCTGTATCTGCCTCTCTGTGGCCTGTCTGACACTGGAAAGGACCAATTCTTAGTAGGACAATTTCTGCTAAATCGTGGTGGCTCTACCTGTAAGAAATCCTTTACGGTTTGCAAAGATTTCGCCTTATCCTCCATTTTCTTTAATACCTCTTCTGCCTTAATACCAAATAAATTATCTTGCTGCAAAGGGGCATCCAGTAATTTTGCCTTAACATGGTCTGGTAAACTTTGTTCTTTTAACCAAGCATGCCTTCGAATCACAGATCCTGTAACTGCTGCTCTACAAGAAGCTTCTAATGAATCAAAACCACATTGCAAAGTATGCTTTTCCACTTGTTCAGCTGCATGCAATACAATCCTGCATTTCCTTATAGTCAGGTTGTTCTGCATTTATACTCATTTTCTGTTTTGAGAGAGTAAATATTGTTGATACTTAAGCATGTGAAACTGGCAATTCAGAGCTCTCACTGCTAAAGTTGCAGAGGTGTAAACTTTCTTTCCCCATTTGTCTAATGCTCTAGAGTCCCTATCCGAGGGAACTGGATTCTTAGCCGTGGAAGCCTTAACCCCTTTATGACCCTGGGAAATAGTTTCTGGGTCTGCAGTAGGGTTTTTATAAACAAATTTGTGAGAGTCAGGGACTCTGTATATCTGTCTGGCTTGACTGGAGCTGGGGGTAAAGAATCAGGGTTTAAACTACATTCAGAGAACACATCATCCACAATGTCCAACACTGGTGGAATAGCAAGGGGCCTGTGCTGAGGCAGCAAAAGAAAGTCTCTGAGCCTTTTCTTGGATTCTGAGTAATCCTGGCCCTCCCAATGGAAATGCTCCCTCATGGTATGTAACGTTTCCCCAAAAGAGTAATCCTCAGGAGGAGAGGCTGAAGGAATGGATTCTTCAGCATCAGAATCCTCATGGGGGGTAAAGAATATCCCTGGTCTGAAGAGGAATCAGAATAAATTGAAACCTGGTTAGAGGAATCATAGTGTGTATCCTGCCTAGGCCTCTTATCAGGAGGGGGATGGGAACCCCTGATCAAAGTTAAAGTCTTCGGCCATCTTCAGCATCTGTTTTTTAGGCATGGAGGCCTGTCCAAGTGAATGCTGCACTTGCTTCCTTGTCTTTAGTGTAGGCTTATTCTTGGCTGTAGTTGTAAAGGTAAGTTGAGTAGGCCTGAAAACACCCTCAGAAGCCGATGCCTGCTCAGCGGCTCTGGACCCATCTGAAGGGTTAATCTCTGTTGGCCCAACACCTTGAGGCTCCAGAGGCCTAGGCACCGCCACGTGGGAGTCGGACGCGGCCTGTGGTTCTGAGGTAGCAGGTGTCAGGGGCTGCGAAAGCGCCTCACTGATAACCGGCGACTGGCCTAGAAGAGGCTTCGTCGTCAGTTTTGGACCTCGGAATCCTTTCCCTATCTTTATCTTTGCGCTTTTTATGCATACCGGTCGTCGGTTGTTCCGATGGCAGTGTGTAATTAAACCTTCGCCCAAAATAACGGCGAGCAAAATCAAACCGACGTTTAATAGTGCGTTTGTTAAATCTAGCACAAAACCGAACTAGTGACGTTGTGATCTGGGCCTAGGCATGGAATACAGTAAGAATGAAAATCCTTATGAGGTATTTGTTTCCCCACAAGAAATACAATTAACTTTTTCTGACATCAGACTGAGGCAAGAAAAAATTTCCCCCAACGGGGTACTTAGCTTTATTGAAGACTTCGGTTCGGAAATCGAATATGAAATCTCAGGAGTCGGCCGACCGGCACTTGCAAACTGCTTTTGCTTTGGGCACTGCGCGGCAAGAAAGACTGAAGAAAATGGCGTCGGCTGCTTCTTATATACCCCTGGCGCACTGACATCAGGGAAGAGGCGACAGCAGCTGACGCCGGAAAGACTTTGGAACTCGGGCCGAATGCGGGCCCGCCTGACGGCAGGATAACCCAAATGTAATGACTGCAGCAGTGAAACACTATGAACATGTCCTTGTTCTCTGCTTGAATCAGACAGTCGTCCAAGTAAGGATATATTTGTATTCCTCTTTGTCTGCAGAATGCAATTACTGGTGCCAGGCACTTTGTAAAGACCCTGGGTGCAGTAGATAAGCCAAAGGGCAGTGCAGAGAATTGGTAATGCATTGAGCCAGCCTTGAATCTGAGGTATCTTCTGCATATTTGTCTGATTGGGACATGCATGTATGCCTCTTTTAGGTCTAAAGTTACAAGCCATGTGTTCTTACCTAGCATGGGCAGTAGTTGCTGCAAAGTCAACATTTTGAATTTTAGTATATCCAGGAATGTATTCAGAATAGATAGGTCCAGTATTGGCCTCCAGGCCTTGTCCTTTCTGGGTACCAAGGACAGTCGAGTAAAATCCTTTTCCCCGCTATTGCTCTGGCACTTGTTGAATGGCCCTCATGTCCATGAGGGATGAGACTTGTTTTTGTGCCTCTGCCCATTGATTTTTTGGCAGATCTGGCCAGCCGTTTGTCTTTGGCAGGGTATGGAAATGGAACTTGTAGACTTGTGACACAATATTTAGAACGCACTTGTCCTGGGTTATAATGTGCCAATTTTGAGAAAAAAGTGCTAATTTTCCCCCTAAGGGTGCTGCCAGGAAATAAGTGCTTGGTGCAGGCAGGGGGACGTCATTGGGATTGTTTTCTGTAAGGTTGTGATTTGTCTTCTCCGCTTTTGGAGGTAGAAGCACCCCATTGCTTTGACCTGTATGAACCCGGAGCCTGGGTTCTGCCTCTAGGGCGCCTGGGTCTACCCCTTTGAGGTCTGACACTGGAAAGGACCAATTCTTTGTTGGCCAGTGTCTACTAAACCTAGGTGGCTGTACTTGTAAAAAATCTTTGACCGTTTGCATAGATTTAGCCTTGTCCTCCATTTTATTTAACACCTCTTCTGCCTTAACACCAAACAAAGAATCATGCTGTAAAGGTGCATCTAATAATTTAACTAACATGATCTGGCAGATTTTGTTCCTTTAGCCAAGCATGCCTTCTAATTACAGAACCAGTAACTGCAGCCCTGCAGGAGGCCTCTAAAGAATCAAAACCACATTGCAAAGTATGCTTTCCAACTTGTTCAGCTGCATTCAGAATTTAACAACATTTTCTGTTTAAGCAATGCCATGACATGCTGCTGATATTTGAGCATATGAAACTGACAGTTTAAGGCCCTTATAGCCAAGGTGGCAGATGTGTAAACCTTTATTCCCCATCTATCCAGTGCCCTAGAGTCCCTATCAGAAGGGGTAGGGTTTTTTGCAGCGGAAGCCTTAACACCCCTGGGACCCTGAGAAATAGTTTCCGGGTCTGCAGCCGGGTTTTTTAAAAAGGAATTTATGTGAGTCAGGTACCCTGTAATATCTGTCAGGTTTAACAGGAGCTGGAGGCAAGGAGTCAGGGGTAAGGCTTGACTCCGAAAACACATCTACAATGTCTAACACAGGAGGGATAGCTAGTGGCTTGTGCTGAGGTAGTATCAGGAAATCCTTGAGCCTCTTTTTAGACTCTGAAAAATCTTGGCTCTCCCAGTGGAAATGCTCCCTCATGGTATGTAAGGTTTCCCCAAAAGAATAATCCTCAGGAGGAGAAGCTGAAGGTATGGATTCTTCAGCATCAGAATCCTCATGGGGGAAAAAAGAATATTCCTGATCAGAAGAGGAATCAGAAGAAATGGAAACCTGGTCTGAAGATTCATAGTCAGTCTCTTGCCTAGACCTTTTATCAGGAGGGGGATGGGAACCCCTGATCAAGGTAATAAAGTCTTCGGCCATTTTGAGCATTTGTTTTTTGGGCATGGAGGCCTGTCCACGTGGCTCTTGAGGTTGCTTCTTTGTCTTTGAAGGTGCTTTAGTCTTTGAAGTCGGTTTAATGTATAGGTGTTTGGGTCTGAATACACCCTCAGAAGCCGGTGCCTGCTCAGCGGCTCCGGACCCATCTGGAGGATTAACGTCAGAGGCTCCAATACTTTGAGTTTCCAGCGGCATGGCCGACTCCACATGGGAGTCTGTAGCGGTCTGCGACTTTAAAGTAGCGATTGTCAGGGGCTGCGAAAGCGCCTCACTGAGAACCAGCGAACCGGCGACTGGCTTAGAAGCCTCGTCGTCGGTTTTGGGTCTCGGCTGCCTTTCCTTTTCTTTGCGTTTTTTGTGAACACCGGCAGTCGGATGGCTTTCCGATGACATTTCAGGATAATTAAATCTGAGTCCAAAGTAATTTAAAGCATAATCATACAGACGCTTAATAGTGCGTTGGTTAAATCTAGCACAAAACCAACAACCCAGAAAATTATGATCAGGGCCTAGGCAAGGAACACACTAAGAATGAAAGTTCTTATGAGGTATTTGCTTCCCACAAGAAATACAGTTATTAACTTTTTCTGACATCGGCTCTGGAGCAAGAAAAAAAAAAGTTTCCCCAACGGGGTACTTAGCTTTATAGAAGACTTCGGATCTGAAATTCGAACTCGAAAATCTCAGGAGTCTGCCGACTGGCACTTGCGAATTGCTTCTGCTTCGGGCACCATGCGGCAAGAAAGACTAAAGAAAATGGCGTCTACCGCATCTTTTATACCACTGACGACCTGACGTCAGGGAAGGGCCGACAGCAGCCAACGCAGGACCCAGGACTTTGGAATTCAGGCCGACTGAGGGCAACCTGCCAGCAGCATTACCCAAATGTAATGACTGCAGCAGTGAAACACGAAGAACATCATCTCCAAGTAGCAGCCTCTAGAATGTCTTTGGTTGGTACTCCCCTTAGAAAGGCTGCTGAAGTAGCTGCAGCTCTGGTGGAATGAGACCTAATGCCCTTTGGCACAGGTTTACCATGATGTAAGTAGCAGAAACGGATGCAGTGGCTTACCCACTTTGAAATTGTCTGCTTTTATATAGCCTTGCCTTCTGATCCTGCAGCATATGTCACTAGTAATTGCTCAGTTTTTCTTGGAGCTTTAGTCCTGTTCAAGTAGAATCTTAGTTGTCTGTGTACACCCAAGGAATGCAGAATTCTCTCCCGCTTGTTCTGCAGATTTGGGTAAAAAGTTGGCAGATTAATTGTTTGGTTAAGAGCCACACTGGAAACGACCTTAGGCATGAAGGTAGGATTTGCCCTCAGACACCCCCTGCCTGGCTAAAATATGATAAAAGGCTCTACAGCCATGAGGGCCTGTAGCTCTGAAACTCTTCTTGCTGACATAATTGCTAGTAGCAGAGCTGTCTTCCATGACAAGAACTTTATATCAGCGGTAGCAGCTGGCTCAAATGGAGGCAGGGTGAGCTTTTCCAACACATAATTGAGGTCCCATGCAGGTAATGGTGATCTTCTAGGAGGCCTTAAATTTTTGGGTCCTCTAAGATACTGCTTTAGCAAAGGATGAGAAAAGATTGGTAGCTCTGTACTGTAATGAACCGAAATGGCAGAGACATGGATTTTGATTGATGAAAAAGATAGGCCTTTGCCAAGCATCTCAGTGAAGTATTGTAATCTGACGACCTGACGTCATGGAAGAGGAGACAGCAACTGATGGGAGGACCCAAGACTTAGGAATTCAGGCCGACTGAGGGCAACCTGCCAGCAAATTACCCAAATGTAATGATTTCAACAGTGAAACATGAAGAACATCATCTGGAACCTGTTTACGGAGGGTGGCAGATTGGTCCAGTGTTAGGGAATAAGCCAAGCTGCCAAATTGAGCGTCTGCAATTTGGGATGCATGAATTCCCCTTCCCTCTGGGTCATGAGATTTGGAATCTGAGGAAGATGCCATGGAGGCAGCAGGGACAGGGTGGGCAGCAAGGGGTACCAGTGTTGTCGGGGCCAATCTGGAGCTATAAGAATGGTCCTTGGTTTTTCCTCCCTTTTGAGCAGTACCCTGGGGATGAGAGGTAGGGGAGGAAAGGCAAAGATCGATAGATTGACCCAGGGGAAGGACAGGGCATCCACTTTCTAAGCCATGGCAGTGATGCTCCCTAGTGCAGAATTTGCTGAGCTGATGGTTGGTGTGGGAGGCAAAGAGGTTGACCTTCAGGGTTCCCCATTTCTGAGTTATTAGGGTGAAGGTACTTTCTGTTGAGTTGCCACTCGTGTGGGTCCAGAAGGTTTCTGCTTAATTGGTGTGCCAGAGAGTTGAGAGAGCCTGGTAGGAATTGTGCTATAAGGTGTAGTTGCATGGAGGAGGCTGTGAGCCAAAGGATCATGGCCAGCCTGCACAGAGGGTAGGAGTGAGTACCCTCCCTGCTTGTTGATGTACCACATCACAGTGGTGTTGTCTGTTCTGATCACGAGAACCCCTGGAGAGAGAAGGGGTTTGAAAGCTATTAAGACATGCTGCACAGCCATCACCTCTTTTTGACCGATGTGCAGAGGGATTTCCTGTGGGCTCCCTTGGCCTTGTATGTACCTGCCGTCCAGGTGTGCACCCCAGGTGTAGTCTGATGCATCTATGGTGAGGGTCTGGGCGGTGGGGGGTGGGGAGAAGGGCAGTCCCTTGTTGTGGGAGCATGCTGTTGCCCACCAAAGAAATTCCTTTCTCAGGCAAGGAATTATAGGTAGAAGAGTTTCCAGGTCTAGAAAGTGTTGGAACCAAAGGCTCTTTGGGTACCACTGAAGTTTCCTCATATGCAGTCTGGCACATGGAATGAGTAGAATGCAAGATGCTATGAACTCCAGAGCTTGCAGGATGTTCCTTGCAGATAGCTGGGGCCTTCTGGATAGTTGAGAGAAGTAGGTTGTCAGGAAATTTTGTTTCTCTGGTGTAAGGAATACCATCTGGGATGCTTTGTCCAGACTTGCACACAGGAAGATTATCCTTTGGGTGGGCACCTGTTTGGATTTCTTTTCGATGATTGTGTACCCTTGGGAGGTTTGTAGGGTCTTTACAAAGACCAGGTGCTTGGGCAGCTTTTCCTGGCTGTCTGCTTGAAAAAGGCAGTCATCTAAGTATGGGTAAATTTGAATATTTCTTTGTCTGCAAAAGGCAATGGCCGGAGCCAGACATTTTGTGAAAATTCTGGGAGCAGTAGATAAGCCACAAAGAAGCACAGATAACTGAAAGTGCTGACATCCTGCCCTGAAGCGGAGATATTTCCTGCATGATTCCCTGATACGGATGTGAAGGTAGGCCTCTCTTAGATCTAGGGTGGCTAGCCAAGCATCCTTGGAGAGCATGGGTAGCAGCTGTTGGGGGGTGAGCCTTTTGAATTTTGGGATCACCAGAAAGGCGTTTAGAATAGATAGATCGAGGATGGGGCGCCAGAAAAAGCCTAGAGTAGAAGCCTTGGCCTACCTTTTCTGCAGGAACATGCTCTACTGCTCTCAGAGAGCAGGGAAAGGATTTGCTTTTAAGCCTCTGCACACGGATTTGGTGGCAGATCTGGTAACCATTTTGGGGTTGGAAGGGTATGGAAGGAAAATTTCTATACCCGAGACACAATATTCAGAACCCATTGGTCCTTGATTATGGTGGCCCGGGTGCTTGAGTAAAAGGAGAGTTGTCCTCCTAGGGGTAATTGAAGGTGGGCAGAGGGTGGGAGGAGGAGTAGGAGTGTCACTGTGAGTTCTTACCATAAGGGGGTGGCTTAGAACTCCCTGGTTTTGAAGTGGAGATAGGCCACTGCTTAGATCTCTGCTTTCCCTGGGGCTGCTGTCTGGGGGGGGGGGGGTCTGTTTCCAAGGGGCCTAGGCTGGGCTTGTTTACTCTGAGCAGGAAAGGACCAGTGCTTGGAGGGACAATGCCTGCTGAACCTAGGGGGCCAGACTTGTAAGAAATACTTAACTGTTTGCATAGATTTTGCTTTTTCTTCCATCTTTTTTAAGCTCCTCTTCTGCCTTAGTGCCAAATAAGTTGTCTTGTGCAAGGGGGCATCCAACAATTTAGATCTGATATGGTCTGGCAGGGTCTGTTCCATAAGCCATGTATGTCTTCTAATGACAGATCCAGTGACTTCTGTCCGGCAAGATGCTTCTATGGCATAAAAAAACAGTGCAAAGTGTGTTTAGTTACTTGGCTTTCAGAATACATCAAGTCTCGCAAATCTTTGGATTCTGCCCAAGCAGGAAAGGAAGGCTTTTTTTGTTTAAGGAGTTTAAGGTATGTTGCTGAAATATATGGAACTGAATGCCTGGTTAGCAAGAGTAGCTGAGGTGCATACTTTTTTACCCAATCTGTCCAAAGCTCGAAAATCCCTGTCTGAGGGGATGGGATTCTTAGCAGAGGTTGCTTTAATCCCTTTTGGCCCTTGAGAAATGACCTGAGGGTCAGCTGTTGGATTTTTAAAAAGGGACTCTATAGTACCCATCTCGTTTTCTGGGAGTAGGAGGTAGGGTGTCAGGAGTGGAGCTGGATTCAAGGAAATCATCATCCACAACATCCAGGACTGGGGGGCATGGCCAAGGGTCTGTGCTGCGGAAGATCTAAGAGATTCCTTGAGTCTCATTTTAGACTGAGGGTAGTCCTGACTCTCCCATTGGAAATGCTCCCTTAAAGTATGCAGGGTTTCCCTAAAGGAAAAACTTCTGGGGGAGAGGCTGAAGGAATGGAGTGCTCTGCATCAGAATCTTCTTAAGTGGAGAGGGGTTGCATGTCTTCATAGTCAGATACATCAGATTCATCTGACTTGTTCAGACAAAACTACAGGGGACAAATGTCTTTTCCTTTTTGAGGGTGTAGCTTTGCTTCCTCTGATCAGCATGATAAGGTCTTCCTCCATTTTAAACACTGGAGTCTGAGGCAAGGTAGCAGGCGCCTGAGCGTGGGTTGTCAGTTTCTTGGATGTGGTTCGAATCCTGGGCCTAGAAAACTCATGTATTTGAAAGAATGGTAGTTGCAAAAGAAGAAGTTTGTTTGTGTCGAGATTTGGTAGTGAGAAGGACTTCCTCGGAAGCCAGTACCTGTTCAGTGGCTCTGGACTCTTCCAAGATAGAGACGACCGCAGGATCCTTAGTCGAATAACAGTTTTGCGGCAAACTGGACTCCAAAAGTGTCTCGGTAGTGGCCTGCGAATCAACTGAACGGGCATTAGGGGCTGCGAAAGCACCTCGCTGAATACCAGAGGACTGACAACTAGCTTAACGAAGTGTCGTTGGAAAGTTTGGATCTGTGCGGTCTGTCTTTATCTTTACTTTTTTTCAGAAGATCTGCTGTCGGATGGTTTACCGAAGCCATACTGGAATTTGAAGACCGTAAACAAAAATATCTGGCTACAACAAGGGCCCGACGATGGATAGCTCTGGAGTTCAACAAAGCACAGAAATGACAATGGGGACATTGAGGTCTGGGCCTAAACAAGTGACACAGTAAGAGTGGAAGTCTCGGTGTGGTATTTGCTTTTCACAGAGGAGACAGTTGTTAACGTTTTCTGACATCTTGCAATCCTACCCCATAGTCCAGACATATGGAGAGTGAGAGATTGTCACATGTAGTACACAACCAGTACTTGCCAGAAATTCCTGCAGCTCCTTCAGTGTTGCTGTAGGTCTCTTGGCAGCCTCCCTGACTAGTTTTCATCTTGTCTTTTCATCAAATCTAGAGGGATATCCAGTTCTTTGCAACATAACTGTTGTCCAATATTTTCTCCAGTTTTTGATGACTGCCTTCACTGTGCTCCATGGTGTATCCAATGTTGTGTAAATTTTTTTGTACCCTTCTCCTGACTGATAACTTTCAACAATGAGATCCCGTTAATGTTTTGTAAGCTCTCTGCGAACCATGCCTTTTGCTGTAGCAGGCAACTGTGCAAATGTCAGGAAAATCTTACTAGGACAGCTGAATTTATTTGGGGTTAATCGTAGTGTCTCTAACTGATGGCAGGTGTGTACCCAAGAAGACTGAATGCTGTAATTAAATCAAACTGTGCTTCAACAAAGTATCCGTTTAAGGGTGTGCACACTTGCGCAACCAGCTTACTGTACGTTTTTTATTTTTTACATTTTTCCCCTAACAAATTTGTTTTTCAATTGAAATGTACAGGTTATAGGTCATATTAAAGGTGGGAAAAGTTTTGAAATGATTTATTGTGGTCTCAATTTTTTACATCACAAAAAACTGGCATTTTAGGGGTGTGTACACTTTTTTTATCTACTGTAGAAATTATATTTTTTTCATATTTTTGCATAGGTGAACGTATTACAACACTTCTCTACCTAATTAATATACATTAAGTGGAAACAAGTAAACAAGACAGCACTGAATGAAAAGTGTTCCTTTAGCTATAAATGTTTCTTGTCTTTAGAAGCCTGCAAGTGAGGATTACATTGTTCTCATGTTTCCTTGGAGACAACCTAATAATAGGAAAAGAAAAGGTCAGAACACTGGTTTCTTCAAGGCTAAAAATGTTACTGTTTTCTGAAAGCATGCAAGTTTTTCACATCTGGGATGGGAATCAAGCTAAAAAGAACAGATACTGACTACTGTAATTAGCAGCATAGGCAATAACATGCATCTTGGCATGGATAATCTCAATTTTATGTTAGTTAATGCCTGTGTTTGCAGTTGTCTATGATTATTGTTCCTACTGGGAAGATTAAACCTCATTAATTGGAGCTGTACATAGTTTTGTTGTTTTATATTAAGCCAGTGTTTTTTTTAAGTTTTCATAAAAACAGTAGAATACGACAAAGGTTCCATTGTTGATTAGAAAAAAAAATGTGTAAAGGATTAACCTGCCAAACAGTTGTTGCATGCACCACAAAAGCTGGAAACAGACATTTAAAAAAGATCTTGTATAAAAACAGGTGGGAATAACGGCTCGCCCTAGTAGCAACACTTACCATATTATCATGGAATATGAATGGCCTCAGAGATATAGACAAAAAGGAAAACATATTTAATTACATTAAAAATGCAGAGTGCAAATAGCAATGCTGCTATAGACACATTTAGAAAGAAATAAGCAAGTGAATTTGATAAAAAAAACAATTTCAGGATGAATATTCAGCAGAATATTGGGGACAAAGGAAGAGAAGCTTCAGTAGTGATAGAGGAAAAAAGATGAAGGCAGCAGATTTGTGGTAGTAAGTGGCTACTGGCAAGGGATGAGGATTACATTAACATGTATTTATATTCCAAACTGTTATAAGGAGCTTAATTAAATGGGAGAAGAAATGCGGTGGTGGTGCTGTGGTAGCGTTGTTGCCTCACAGTTAGACGTTGCCCGTTCGATTCTCAGAGCGTCTTCTGTGTGGCGACATGCGTGAATGGGCATTCCTTCGTTGAAGGTTGTGCATTAGGCCCGACAAGCCAGCACGTAAAAATCTACTGCCAATCATTAGCAGACCGGAGTTCCGCTGTGGCGACCCCTAACCGGGAAAAGCCGAAAGACACAAACAAACAAATTAAATGGGAGAAGAAATCAGCTTTCAGCAGAGGATATTACTAAGACAAGGACCAGAAATTAGCTTTGAGCAGAGGATATGCGACGGGGACCGGAATTTGGGGTCTAGAAGGGAAAATATAATTATGGTACCTTCTGAATAAATTTATGAAAATGTATGGTATGGAAGACAAGAATTCAATAGTAAGAACTCAGAGCATTTATGTATTACTCCCCAAGGTACAATAAAAGTACAGTTGTGTACACTTACCATAAATGTAGATGTTAGAGTGTATTCACTGTTGCAGTCATCGCACTTGGGTTATCTGCTTGCAGTAGCCCTCAATAAGCCTGATTATCAAAGTCTTGGGTCCTGTGCCCAGGGAGGGTAACCAGAACTGCAACAGTGAATACACTCGAACATCTATATTTATGGTAAGTGTACGCAACTGTGCTATGTTCTTCGTGTTTCACTGTTGCAGTCATCACATTTGGGTAGATTCCCAAAGCTAAGGATGGGAGGAGGAATTTAGATAGCATTAGGACCAGCTATAAGGCCCTGCAAGACTGCAGTGGCAAAGCCAGCTCTGGATTTAGAGAAAACTAGCAAATGGCAATGCTTGGTGAAAGTATGCACATAATTCCAGGTAGCAGCTTCTAGGATGTCCCTGGTAGGGACACCTCTGAGAAAGGCTGTAGAGGTAGATGCAGCCCTGGTTGAATGGGGTCTAATCCCTGTGGGATAGGTTTTCCATGGTGCTTATAGCAGAAATGAATGCAATGGCCTATCCATTTAGAAATGGTTTACTTTGAAATAGCCTTCCCATCTGCCCCTGCAGCAAATGCCACCAGCAGTACAGATTTCCTTTGAGGTTTAGTCCTGTCCAAGTAAAATCTAAGTTGCCTGTGCACATCTAAAGAGTGCAGTATCTGTTCCCCTTTGTTCTCTGGACTGGGAAAGAAGGTTGGCAAATGAATGGACTGTTTAAGAGCAACACTGGATACCACCATGGGCATGAAGGATGGATTGGTTCTTAGGGACACCCTATCTGCATGAAAGATGATGAAAGGCTCCATTGCCATAAGGGCCTGTAATTCAGATAGCCTTCTTGCTGAAGTGATTGCTAAAAGAAAAGCGGTTTTCCAAGAAAGGAATTTAAACTCTGCACTTGCAGCTGGCTCAAAAGGAGGAAGAGTGAGTTTTTCAAATACAAAGTTAAGGTCCCAGGCTGGAGTTGGGACTCTCTTGGGTGGTCTTAAGTTTTTAGCCCCACTGAGGAACTGCTCGAGCAGTGAATAAGAGAAGAGAGGTGGTTCTGTGTTGTAATGAGCTGAAATGGCTGAAGCATGAATTCTGATGGAGGGAAAGGAAAGGCCCTTGTGAAGCATCTCAGTTAAGTACTGAAGAATCTGAGGTAAATTGGGCGCTGCTGTGCCCATCCCTTGAGTTTGGTTCCAGGCACAGAACCTTTTCCATTTTTCAGCATAAGATTTTCTAGTACTAGACCTCCTTGCCTCCAAAATGACATCCAACACTTGTTTACTGAGGGATGGTAACGGAGAGATTAGGTAATTAGCCAGGCTGCCAGGTTCAGGATTTGAAGCTGAGGGTGCAGAATCTGGCTCTCCTGCTGTGACAGCAGGGTAGGGGTCTGAGGCAGGTGCCATAGAGCCAGCAGTGACACACTGTGGAAGAGGGGGTACCAGTGTTGGCGTGGCCAGTCTGGTGCAACCAGTATCGTCCTTGGTTTGTCCTGTCTGATCTTTAGTAGTACTTTGGAGAGGCAGAGGGGGAAAGGCATGAACTGATAGATTTTTCCAGCTGAAGGACAGAGCATCCACTTTCCAAGCTTGTTTGTGGGGAGTCCTTGTACAGAATTTGTCCCAATTGGTAGTTCTGGGGGGAAGCAAACAGGTCTATATCTGGGCTCCCCCATTTGTTTATCAACATGTTGAAAGTCTTTGGTTCCAGTTTCCACTCGTGTGGGTCCATGAGATTTCTGCTTAGTTCGTCTGCCAGTGTATTTAGTTTTCCTGACAGGAATTGAGCCTGTAGATGCACTTGGTAGCTCAAGGCTGTGTTCCTCAGAGCAATGCCTAGTCTGCAGAGGGGGTAAGAATGGGTACCCCCCTGCTTGTTTATGTACCACGTAATGGTGGTGGTGTCCGTCTTTACCACTAATTGTTCTGGAAGAATGTGGTCCTTGAAGGCTGTCAGAGCATTCTGTACAGCTAACATTTCTTTTTGATAAGCAGGTGCATTTGACTTGCGCTCCATTTGCCCTGAATGCACTTCCCTGCCAGGTGAGCCCCCCCCCCCCCATGCATAGTCTGATACGTCTGTTTGGGTTTGGGCAGCAGGGTGTAGAGTGAATGGTAGTCCCTTGTTTTGGTGGCAGGCCTCTGCCCACCAAAGGAACTCTAACCGTAGGCAAGGTAAGATACGACTCATTGCTTCTAGATTCTGAGAATGTTGACACCATTGGCTTTTTAGATACCATTGTAGTTTCTTCATATGCAGTCTTGCATATGGAATTAGTAGAATGCAGGAGGCCATGAACCCCAAGGCTTGCAGTATTTGCCTTGCAGATAGCTGGGTTTTTGTGGCCATTAGTTTGAAGTAGGATGTCAAATGAATTTGTTTCTCCGGCGTGAGGAAAGCCATCTGGGAAGTTGTGTTCAAGCTTGCTCCCAGGAATATAATTTGTTGACAGGGAACCAGATGTGATTTATTTTTGTTTATTGTGTACCCTAGACAAGTTAGCACCTTTTGTACAAATGCCAGATGATTCAAAAGTATGCCCTGGCTTTCTGCCTGAATTAGACAATCGTCCAGGTATGGGTATATTTTAATATTTCTTTGCCTGCAAAATGCAATGACTGGAGCTAGGCACTTTGTGAATACCCTGGGCGCAGTAGATAAGCAAAAGGGCAGTGCAGAGAACTGATCGTGCATGTTGCCTGCTTTGAAGCGTAGGTATCTTCTGCAAGATTCCCTGATTGGGATGTGCAGGTAGGCTTCCTTTAAATCCAGTGTTGCCAACCAGGCATCTTTACCTAGCATAGGAAGCAACTGGTGAAGAGTTAGCATCTTGAATTTTGGAATCACCAAAAAGGTGTTTAAGATAGAAAAGTCTAGGACAGGACCCCATTGAGTTGTCTTTTCTGGGTACCAGGAAAAGTCTTGAGTAGAAGCCTTGTCCCTTTTCCTCTTCTGGTACAGTTTGAATAGCCTTTATGCTTAAGAGACCGAGACAGAGTACTTCCTTTTGAGCCTCTGTCCACTGATTTGGGGGTAGATCTGGCCAACCGTTTGGGGTTGGTAACATATGGAAGTGAAATCTGTATCCTTCGGAAACTATATTTATAACTCATTTGTCCTGGGTAATGAGTTCCCAGTGTTTTGCCTGCAGAGCAATCTTTCACCTTAAAAGAGCAGCGAGTTGAGAAATGCTGGGAAGTTTTAAAGTCAAGTCATTGAGACAGCTTACCATTGGGGGTGGGGTGGGGGGAGTCTTACTACTCCCTGATTTGGAAGCGGGAGCCCCCCACTGCTTAGTCCTGTGCGTACCCTGGGACTGAAGCCTGGGTGTTCTGCTGGTTCTGGGTTTGGACTGAAGGCCTGGAAGAGGCAGGAAAGGACCAATTCTTAGAGGGCCAATGCCTACTAAATCTTGGAGGCTGTACTTGTAAGAAATCTTTAACAGTTTGCATAGATTTAGCTTTTTCTCCATCTTTTTAAGAACTACTTCTGCTTTGTTGCCAAACAGGCAATCCTGATTTAAGGGAGCATCCAGCAATTTAGCTTTAACATGATCTATCAAAGATTGCTCCTTAAGCCAAGCATGCCTTCTAAGTACAGACCCAATGACTGCAGCCCTGCAAGATGCCTCTAGTGAATCAAAACTACATTGCAAAGTATGTTTTCCAATCTGTTCAGCAGAATGCATTAAATCCTGTACATCCTTATTTTCATCACAGTCAGGAATCAACATAATTTTCTGTTTAAGCAATTTAATAATATGCTGCTGATACTTTAACATATAAAACTGTCAGTTTAAGGCCCTAATGGCCAAGGTTGCAAAAGTGTATACCTTCTTACCCCATCTATTCAGCGCCCTGGAGTCTCTATCAGAGGGGGTAGGCTTTTTGGCAGTAGTAGCCTTACTGCCCTTGGGTCCCTGTGAAATGGTCTCAGGATCCACAGTAGGATTTTTAAAAAGGAACTTGTGAGTCAGGAACCCTGTAATATCTATCAGGTTTTCTGGGAGCAGGAGGTAGAGAGTCAGGGGCCAAGCTAGATTTTGAAAAGGCATCAACAATGTCTAGTACAGGAGGGGTAGCTAAAGGCCTGTGTTGGGGCAGGAGTAAGAAATCCCTAAGCCTCTTTTTAGAATCAGAGTAATCCTGGCTTTCCCAGCCAAAATGCTCCCTAAGAATATACAAGGTTTCACCAAAAGAGAAATCCTCTGGGGGAAGTAGAGGGAATAGAGTCCTCTGCATCAGAATCCTCATAGGTAGATAAGGGTAAATCCTGGTCATCAGAGGAAACAGAAGTAGTATCATAATCAAATTCAGTCCTTAGAGGGGGAAGGTTGGCTTCCCCTGATTAAAGTAATAAGGTCTTCAGCCATTCTTATTTTTTTTTTTTAGGTATAGAGGCCTGACCATGTGGTTTGGGCATCTGTTTTCTAGGCATGGTTCGAGTTTTGGGCCTTGAAGAAGAAGAAGATGGCGTCGGTTTAATATGCAAGTCAGTAGGCCTGAATACACCCTCAGAAGCCGGTGCCTGCACAGTGGCTCCAGACCCATCCAAGGTAGAGACATCCGCAGGTTCCACAGTTGAAGCATCTCACGGCATACTGGACTCCGAATGGGTCTCAGTAGAGGCCTGCGAATCTGAAGTAGTGGGTATCAGGGGCTGCGAAAGCGCCTCACCGAGTACCGGCGATCTAGCAACTGGCTTAGGAGAAGCGTCGTCGGCAGCTATGGACCTAGGCGGCCTGTCTCTAGCGTTGCATTTTTTCGGAATGTCGGTAGTCAGATGGCTTACCGAAGGCACATCTGGATAATTGAACCGAGTACCAAAATATTTAGAAGCGTAAATATACAGACGACGAATAGCTCGTTACTTAAATAAGGCACAAAACCGACAGCGAGGTACGTCGAGGTCAAGGCCTAGGCAAGGAATACAGTACGAATGAAAATCTTTATGAGGTATTTGCTTTCCACAAGAAATACAATTATTGTCTTTTACTGATATCGGTTTAGAGCAAGAAAAAGTTTCCCCAACGGGGTACTTGGTGTTAGTTGGAGACTTCGGTTCTGAAACTCGAAAACGAAAATTTCAGGAGTCAGCCGACTGGCACTTGCAAACTACTTCTGTTTCGGGCACCGCACGGCAAGAAAGACTGATGTAATGGCATCGGCTGCATGCTTTATACCCCTGACTACCTGACGTCATGGAAGATGAGACAGCAACAGATGCAGGACCCAAGACTTTGATAATCAGGCCGACTGAGGGCTACTGCAAGCAGATAACCCAAATGTGATGACTGCAACAGTGAAACATGAAGAAAATCTGAGCTAGACTAGACAAAAATTAAATTTCACAGGAGCATGTGCATTTAATTGAGAATTTTTGACGTGTATCCAATAACTTTCAGATCATGCACCAATAATTACTAAGAAACAAGCAGGGTAATGAAGTAAAGATGAGACAATGGCGCTTCCCCACCTACCAGATGAAAAAAAAAGAGACTGGAATTTAAGAAATGGGTAGTGGAAATTATTAGGGATGATAGAAAGTGCTCCAGAAGTTAGACAGTTAATGGGATAAAATGAAAGTGGAATTTAAAAATAGGGTAGAATTAAAAGAAAGATGTAGTGAAGTAACAATTAGTTATGTACTCACCATAACGCTAGATGTATGTAGTCCATCTCGCCTCACATTCTTCACTTGTGGGTTCGGAGCCGAATGTCGGCTCCGACTCGGCCTATCTACTAGCTCGAAAGTCTATGATTGGCTGGGCTAAGATGGTATCCCACAATACACTGCTCCACATCCCCAGATCTAGTTTGCTGCCAACAGAAAAATCATATCTATCGCCCAAACACACACACATACTCATGACAACGAGGTCCAACAAATTGTCCAAAGGGACTAGTGACATGAGGTATACCAGGGGATCCTCCAAATCCTCCAGGCGTTGGGGACAGTGGGTGGGTAATGAAGAATGTGAGGCGAGATGGACTACATACATCTAGCGTTATGGTGAGCGCATAACTAATTGATGTTATGTAGTCCTATCTCGCCTACATTCTTCACTTGTGGGACAGCGTCCCTAGCACCTACATCCTGGGTGGCTCAATGGAAAATACTCCAGAGTACTGTGGTGCCAAAAGATGACCTGCCCCGGGACACCACATCCAATTTGTAATGGGAAACAAACGTATGAGGAGAAGCCCATGTTGCAGCCGCACATATATCATGCATGGATAACCTAGCCTGAAAGGCCGTGGAAGTGGAAACTGCTCTGGTAGAGTGTGCTCTGACTGGAAAAAGCAGGCTCTTTCCCCCTGCCTGGTAAAGAAAGGAGATGCAAAGTACAGTTTTGTACCTACCATAAATGTCCTTTACACATATTGCTGTTTTAGGCTTGGATGTGATGAATAGTAGTGTTGTCTTAGCCAGTTTGGGGCTATCAGGATTATGTATGGACGTTCTTCCTTGATTTTTAGTAGTAGTTTGTGTATCAAAGGAAGAGTGGGAGGTAGGTGGCTGTTAGAGGCCTTTCCAGTTGAGTTGATTTGAGTCCACTTTACATGCTTAGTCCTCATGGAATGTCTTGTGCAGTTGAAGATTATTGGTGATTGAGAGGTGATGCGAATAGGTCTATCATGGCATCCCATTTGTGCAAAGATAGTCTTGATGAGGAAAGCAGTGCAGTTTCAGTATTGGGTGGTGGTCTGTTTTTGCTAATAATATGTCTATTGAGTATTGTCTTTTTTTTCTTCCAATATTGCCTGATCCCTTCTGTGTAATGGAGCGCCAGGGTCCACAGCTCCAAGGTCATTCTGTTCTGCCTGATGATGAGAGTGCCTCTGTTTGTTGATGTACCACATGACTGTGGTGTTGTCTGTCCTTATCATCAACTTCTTGCCTCTTTGTTTGATGGGTTTGAACTTTTGGATTGGAAGTTTTACCTCCAGCATTTCTACTAGATTGATGTGTGGAGTTGTTTGATCCTCCACACAATTTTCCTCTTTGTGTCCAGCATGTGGACCCCATCCCTAGGTCACAAGGCGTCTGTTGTGATGGTCTGGCTTGGTTGACATCTGCGAAGGTAGGCCCTGGTTTGATTAGCTACCCTGAGGAGCCCACAAGGCTGGTTGGTTTAAGCGTAAGATTAATTAGGATTTCTGTTTCTAGACATGTGTGATGCTTGGGACCATAAATTCTTTAAATTGCCAACTATCAGAATTCATGTGTGTGTCTGGCAAATGGACATGCTCTTATGCATGATGCCATGAAATTTGCCTGCAAGAAATTTTCTTACTTGGCTTGTTCAGTTTTATTAGTACTTAAGATAAAGAGGAAGTTCTTTTGTTTCAAATTTCAGGAATTTAATTTGTTGTAAGTTGTCCAATTCCGCCCAGAATGTCCTTATTTGGGATGTTATCATTGTTGACAATTATACCTTGTGACTTGTCCCCAGTCCTTGTAGCACCACTATGACCCTTTGTAAATCTGTTGTCAGCTTGCTGTTGTTGTCCCTTCAGTCTTGCAGATGTCCAGGTATGGGTAAATTTGAATTCCCTATGATCTGCAATGAGATTGGTGATCTTCAATCATTTTAGCGAATAGTCTGGGCAATTTGAATATAACTGAAAGTTGTAGGAATGGAATTGATAGTGCTCTGATCCTGAGCAGTGCATAGAAAGTATCTTCTGTGATGAGTCGAGATAGTGGCGATGCAGGTATGCCTCCTTGAGATCTATCTTTCGCAGAACAAGACTCCTTGCCCAGCATGGTTTGAAGTTGCTGAGGGTCAGCATTTTGAATTTTAAGGCATTTGATGTATGTAGCAGGTGGTGGGTGTCCTGAAATTGGTCTCCAACTTTTTTCCTTTGGAACTAGGAATAGGTCTCTGAACGAGGAAAATGAATTTGTTCTGCTCCTTTCACTCTTTCACTCACGGAGTGTTGGCTAACTCCATTTATCTTGTAGAGCTCCTGTTTTCAATTTGGAGGAGTAGTTTGGCATTTGAGTGGGATTTGGTAAAGTGTGGGACTGTGTCCGTGTTGGGGTGGTAAATTCTTGTGGAATCCACTTGTCTTTTTGTTATGTAGTGCCAGTTCTTTGAAAATAAGGTTAACTTTGTGATAACTTGAAGCCTGCTATTTGTTCCTTTTTCTTGCTGTTTAGGATCAAATCACTGCCTAGAGCCCGATGTATTGGCAGTGGCACATGTCTGTCTGTAGTCAGGATTGCCATTTGTGCCACTGTCTGTAGGCACCTCCTCCAAGTTGGTTCTTGGTTCTGGGAGCGATCTGCCTTGCCCCTTGCCCTCCTTGTGGAGTCAGGAAAGGACCTTTTTTAGCAAGCCAGTTCCTATACTAAACCTATTTGAGTTGATGGCACCAAGAAATCTTTATAGTTTGGTTGCCTTTTGCCTTTTTCTTCCATATTCTTCGCTGTGCAACTCTGTACTATGACTCCAAACTTGTTGGTTCCTGCCTCATATCTAGCAACAAAACTTTTAACGCTTGATCGGTGATCTGAAAGGATTTAGCCATGCGTGCCTTCTTATCTGCTAATATGGCTGATCTAAACATGCCTGCCTTCTTCATAGCCACATTTAAGGAATGGTTGCTGACCTGTTGTATGTTATTTACCATCTTTTAAGGTGTTCTTAACAAAGATGTCTTAGTGGTTAGTTCATCTAGTTAACTTTTTTTTTATAGACTCTTGGTATTGTATCTTATTTAAAACTGACAATTTAAGCTCTAGCTGAGAGGAATGGCTGATGTGAAACTGACAGTTTAAAGCTCTCCCTAATGACCTTGCTGACCTTTCCAGACCTTGTAGGGTTTTAGCTGACCATACGTGACTTTCCCTTCCACATAATATAGTTTCTGGCTGTGCAAGTGGGGCTAACCTGGGAAGCATGAGTATATGGTGCCTTGTAAAAGTCTGTCTGGTTTGGCAGGGGCTGGGGGTAAAAGTAAAAATCTGTGTGGTCATTAAAAAGCATCATCCACCATCTGACCTTGCTTCAAACATCATAAGGGCCATCATCCACCACAGTGTCATCAGGTTCTAAGTCTAAGTCTGGAGTCTATAAAATCCTGTTGCTGTTGCATTGGAACTTCTCTGCATGGCGATGAAGGGGTTTCCCCCATTAATTCTTCTGAGGTGAGGAAACTGGCAGGAATGGATTGAGATCTCATCAGAACAGAATCAAGTGGAGAAGCATCAGGAACCACTGGTCTTCAAAGTCCTGATTCATCAGCAGAATCATCCAGAGACACCTTGGCAGGGGCTCTACCCTCAGTCTCTTTTCTGGGGGGGCGAAGAATCCTGTCTCTGGCCTGAGATCCTCTAATTAAAGAGGGGTAAATCTATCTGCCAAAGCGTTGAGAACTAGATCTTCTGGATGTAGGAGATTCAGGCACTGATTAGAGGGTCAAGATGAGAAGGTAGCCTGGGGCTGCCTTAATGGTTATGGCTGCTGGAGGCCTAGCAGCACTGCATGATGCCATGGATGAGACATCCAAGGGATGTCCAAGGATAAGTCAACCACACGTAGTGGGTGAAATTTCTGAGGTCGATTCAAGAGTTGTAGCAGGGGCCTCAGAGGTAAGAATAGAGTCCTTTAATGGCACATCAGTTTTCTCGAGGTTTTTCGAAGGCAACCTTTTTCGACACTCGCGGTTAACTACACACGTGGTTTTTTACGAGGCTTGGGACCTTGACGTCGGTCTTTGTCACTCTTTTTTTTTGGAAGATTGGGTAGTCGGAGATCGGCGGCAATGTCGCAAAAAATCCAGTACAAAAAAACTTCTCTGCAAACTCCGACCCGGCGCGCCTGCCGGCCGAAAGTTGAAAGAGCACAGGCGAACAGGCTGCCTACGTCGTGGGCTGGGCCTAAAACAAAGGCAGACAGTAAGTGGAAATCTTTACTCTTTATTATTTGTGTCCCGCAATAAAAACAGTATTAACACTTTTCTGGCTTGTCGAAAGAGTCCCCAAAGGGTACCGGTATTTAAGAGTGCCTCTTTAGAAGTCTGTAGCAGTAATCTCTGGATCCTCTGGACCGGCACTTCGGCATACGCTTCTCTGCTTCCGGCGCGGCTGCAGCAGCAAGAAAGACTGAGGAAATGGGCGTCGGCTTTTATTTTTATGCAACCAACAGAGATATGGCCGGGTGTGGAGTGCGTCAGCGGCGGACCCGAACTTTGGGACGGCGGACTGCTGCAGCTGCCTGGGCGACAGGACAACCCACTTGTTATGACTGCAGATGCATCCATGAAGGACATCCAGCTATCCATCTAGCAATGGTGACTTTGGAGACCGCAGATCCCAAGCTATTTTCCGAGAACGAAACGAAGAGCTGGTCTGACTTCCGCCATTCTGTAGTCCTGTGTAGATAAAAGCGTAGTTGCCTATGAACATCCAACAGGTGAAACTGGTACTCTGCCTTATTAGAGAAGTTGGGGAAGAAAACCGGCAGCTCAATGGACTGATTAATATTAGATAAGGAAGCCACCTTGGGAAGAAAGGACGGGTTCGGTCTGAGAGAGAGACTATCTTTATGGAATATCAAATATGGGGGCTTGACTGACAGGACCTGGAGTTCTGATACTCTTCTGGCCGATGTAATAGCAATCAGAAAGGCAGATTTCCGTGTAAGGAATTTTAAATCGCAGGAAGCCGCGGGCTCAAAAGGTGGGGGAGTGAGGGCCTGCAGAACAAAATTAAGGTCCCAGGGCATAATGGGTTGAGATACAGGGGGACGAAGGAGAAGAGTACCTTTCATGAAAGCTCTACACAGCCTGTGTGCCATTAAGCTAAGTTCATAAGCCGCATGATAATTAGAAATAGCCGCTAGCTGAACTTTGATGGTGGCTGAGGCAGACCCTTGGTAGAATAAATGAGACAAAAATTCCAAAACAGAGTCAATGGGAGCCATGAAGGGGTCAATACCTTTTGACTGGGCCCATATTGAAAACCTTTTCCACTTGCTAGAGTAGATCTTCCTAGTGGACGGCTTATGAGAGGACGAAAGAATATGGACTACATCTGGAGAAAAATCGTGACACCTGACTACGGATGGAAGTGGAGTAGCCAGGTGGTCAGCCGGAGTGTCTCCAGAGAAGAGTGGAGCTGTCCCGACATACGTGTCAGTAAGTCCGGACGAGGGTCCAGAGTCCAAGGAGCTTCCACGATGTAAGGTTGAAGCAAGGGGAACCATACTTGTCGAGGCCAGTGTGGCGTGATCAGAATCAATCTGCTTCCCAAGGATAGCGTTTTCTGGATCACCCTCGAGATAAGGGGGAACGGAGGAAAAGCATACAGCAGACACGAGAGCCAATTGTGCGCCAAGCGTCCCTTGGAGATCCCCCCCGGTGGGGGGATCAGCGAGTAGTCGCTGAATTTTGCATTGAGAGGGCTGGCAAAAAGGTCGCAGCAAGGTTGACCCCATTTGCTGAATATGCTGTCCGCCACCTGGCGATTCAGGGACCACTCGTAGGGCATGAAGAGCGCCCTGCTTAGCCTGTCTGCGATCACATTAGTTTTCTCCGGGATGTGCGTTGCCACCAAGGCCCACTGGGAAGCTGTCGCCCAACTCCACACTCTCATGGCCTCCCTGAATAGTGGGTACGATCTGGTTCCTCCTTGTTTGTTGAGATAACCACACTACTGACATATTGTCCGAGTGTACCGCAATAGACCCCAAGGGGAGGACATCTTGAAGAACCTGCAACGCTGGGAGCACTGCCCTCATCTCCAGGACATTTATGTGCAAGTCTATCTCTTGCTTCTGCCACGTGCTTTGGACCATCCTGCCGAGATAATGCCCCCACACCCTATCCGGGAGGCGTCTGCCACTGTGGCCACCAGGTTGGGTGAAACAAAGGGTTTTCCTACGTCTAAATTGTTGATGCATAGCCACCAACTGAGGTCCTGCTTGCATTTGCCTGTGATTAAGACTGGATGGGATAGTGGTAGTCTTTGAAAGGACCATTGGGCGAATAGGAGCCACTGTAGGATCCTCATATGCAACCTCGCTAACGGGACCATCTTGACAGTGGATGCCTTTGTCCCCAGTAACTGGAGCACTAGTCTTGCCCTCACTCGTGCCAGAGGCATCATCATCCGAACCTGTCGTAACCCTGTGATCCTTTCCATAGGTAGGAACGCTCACAACCGAATAGTGTCCAACTCTGCTCCTATAAATAAGACACGCTGTGAGGGTAGCAAGGCAGATTTTGTCCAGTTTATTGTGATGCCTAACTGGTGACAAAGATCGATAACAGTATCTCTGTTTTGAAGAAGTAGATGCTTGGTGGGGGCGGATAGGAACCAGTCGTCCAGGTAAGGAAACACCTGAAATCCTTGACGTCTCAAGTGAGCCGTCACCACTACCATGCACTTGGTGAGCACCCTGGGGGCTGTGGTGAGACCAAAGGGCAGGGCTCGAAACTGGAAGTGCCTGGCTCCCAGCCGGAAGTGTAGATGACATCTGGATGTTCTGTCAATTTTGATGTGATTGTGCTATTCTTTGATTTTGATTGTAATAATTTAAATTATATCTCCATATGTTTACTTCCTCTGACTATATCTTGTATGTTATAATAATTTGTGCATTTTCTTTCTCTCTCTGTTAATTCCTCTGATTTGGAGCTTTTCTCCCCGGGCCTCTACTGAAAATGGACATATATCCAGCTAGACTAGCCCGGTCAACAAATGTAAAATAAAATAAAATAAATAAAGTAATAAGCATCCTTCAGGTCAATGGAGCACATCAATACTTCCTTTCCCAATAACAGGAGAATTGATTGTAGCGTGACCATCCGGAATTTGGACTTTTGTACATAATGATAGAGTCGGCTGAGATCCAAAATGGGTCTCAGGTCCCCTGTTCTTTTCGGCACCAAAAAGAATCTCGAGTGAGTCCCTAATCCGATCTGGTCTGGGGGGACTGGTTGGATGACTCCTTTTTCTAGCAGCTGAGAAACCTCTGTTGCTGCCTGACCCCTTTGACTGGGTGGAACATCTGGGATCTTTTTGACGGGAGGAGGTGTGGAGTGAAATGGAATGGTGTAACCTCCGGCGATTATCCCTAATACCCGTCTGTCCTGGGTGATGTTGACCCAGGCTTCCGGATACTGGGAGATTCGACCCCCGACTGGCTCCGGAGAAGCACAGCCGGGCACACCCTCAGGAATGAGAGTATGGGGAACGGCGGAAGGAATCACGGTCCCCCGAATTGCGGGGGCCCCCTCTGCCTCTGGGACGACGTCTCCCTGAATACGACTCCCCTTCCCTGCCTCGGGGGGGGGGGGTCTCACCCTGTGCAGTAGGAAAGGACCTTTGCGATTTTTTGAACCACATCTTTCCCCTCGCTGAGCCTTGGGATAAGGCCTCGCCGCGGCAGACAAGGTCTTTCCCTCTTGCTCGCACCTGGTGAGCGTGTCTGACTTTGGTCCCGAACAAGGAGGAACCATCGAAGGGGGCATCAGTAAAGGAAGACTTAAAGGCCTCCGCAAAATGACACAGGCGTAGCCAGGCTTGCCTCCTGAGGGCCACCCCTGAACTAGCCGCCCTACTAGCTCCCTCGGCCGCGTACGAAATCAGCTGCGTGGACGAGTTAGCAATGGAGTTCAGGGTAGAGAGCTGAGCGTTGACCGTTTGAGTCACCGCCTCAGGTACGTTACCCGTTAAAGTATCTCCCAACTCCTTAAGGAGATCTCTCTGGAGCCGCGTGAAATGAGACAAATAATTCAGCGACCGCAAGGTAAAGGTCGCGGAAAACAGTGTACGCTTACCGTACCGATCCATCGTCCTAGACTCCTTGTTAGGGGGATGGACCGAAGAGGAAGACTCAGCAACTTCCTTCTGTGTGGCAGCCGCCACCACCATAGCATCTACCGGGACTCCCTTTGTCAAAAATTCTTTCACTTGGGGAGCAGACAAAAATTTGTTGGGGCGTCGAGGAACCGGCTCCACAGAGTCAAGAGTCTCCCACACCTTTTGACAGATAAGGTCCAGGAGCTCGAAGGGTGGAGACACCCAGGAGGCGGAGGGCTGGGCGCCAAAGGCCTTAAGGAATACGGACTCCTCCTCGGAGGGGGTTTTGGAAGGCCAGTCTCCTCTGTTTCAAGATCTCCAGGATATCGGAGAATGAAACATCCTCAGAGGAAGACTTAGGGGACCCCTCCGACTCCTCCTCCTCGAGGTCAGTATCGGAAGTGAGAGACTCGTCCTGGGAGTCTATGTGCTTCCTCTTGCAAGCTTTCTTTCTGGGGGGTTCCTCAGGCACAGACTCTGAGGGCCCATCAGAAAGAAGGGGACCACTCACGGGGGTGTCCTTAGGCCCTTGCGCCCTGTTGTTCAAGGATAGGTGGATGTCAGAAGCTCTCGCCAGTGTTGTAGGGGACAGAAGGACCGATCCGAGAGAAGTGGTTGACCTAGCCAGCTCGCTCCGCATAGCCTCGGAGGCGGGACCTCCCAAATCGGAGGACCGACCACCTTCCAAGGCCATGACCAGGACCGGAGACCCCACCGCCGAGGCGCCCAGGGGAAGGCTCGGCACCGAATGGTGCTCCGAGACATCCCCCTCGGGCCCGATGGAGGAGACCAGAGTCTCTAACCCTGTGGACGGAGACGACAGGGTCGGAGCCGATGCAGGCACCGATAAACCCCGCTGGGGAATTGGCGCCAGCACAGGAACGTCCCTTGGAGCGGAACTTACCGGCTCCGAAGACAAGGATGCGCTCGGAGGAGGAATAGCAGGTACAACCAACAGAGCTGGCTCTGGAGCAGACTGGGTCGGAGCTGAGAAAAAAGTTTGGCCAACACCAGCGACTGTAGGAGCCTCTGCACCACCCTATCTACATCCAAATCGGAAAGCCTGGAGGATTTGGAGGAAATGGATGGAGAAGCAGACCTCCTATCTGGAGAAGCTTGCCTTAAACTTGGCGGCCGGCTCCGAATCAGTTCCAAAATTATCAGAGCGGCCGCAGAGTCAGTCGGTACAGTTACTTCCTGCGGCCCCGAAGTCAGTGGAGCCGAGGAAGCAGATTCCACAATGGAAATTTTAGAAGGTGGCTCCGAAACAATAGATGGAGCCGGCGACCTCTTCTTGGATTTGGAGGATTTAGACTTCGACTGGGAGCTGGGAGCCGAAGCTAAATCCTCCTCAAAGGACAGTTTTAGCAGTCTCTTTAGGATCAATTTGTTTTTCCTCTCTTGGAGCACCTGAGGACTAAAGGCGTGGCAGAAACTGCACGACTCCTGAAGGTGGATGGCTCCAAGACAGTAAAAGTACAGTTTTGTACCTACCATAAATGTAGATGTTGGAGTGCTCATACAGCTGCAGTAATTACAGATGGGTTATCCTGCCGTCAGGCGGGTCCTCGGTCGGCCGAATTCCAAAGTCTAGGTCCGGCGTCGGTTGTAGTCGCTTCTTCCCTGACGTCAGTGCGGCAGGGGTATAAAAGAGGCAGCCGATGCCATTTTCTTCAGTTTTTCTTGCCCCAGATGTCAGGTGCCCCCAGAAGGAAGGCAAAACATAAAATTTATGCAAACATGCAATATAGAAAAAACAAAAAACAGTAGTTGCAAGCAAATACACCATAAGAGAATACCCCAAATAGGTTGTATGATAAGGTGCTTGTCATAAGGCCTGTCCTAAGAGGGGACGAAGGGGGGGTAACCTGGACTGCAGCTGTATGAGCACTCTAACATCTACATTTATGGTAGGTACAAAACTGTACTATGTTCATCGTGCATACAGCTGCAGTCATTACAGATGGGAAGAATCCCAAAGCTAAGTAGGGGTGGTAGGCACTAAGTGGAACTAGGAGGAGCGAGGATGCCCTGCAAGACTGCTGTGGCAAAACCCGCTCTAGATTTAGAGTATAGTGGAAGGTGATAGTGCTTGGAGAAAGTGTGCACTGAACTTGCTGCTTCCAAAATGTCCTTGGTAGGGACCCCCCTGAGGAAGACTGCAGAGGTAGCTGCGGCCCTGGTGGAGTGGGATCTGATGCATGCAGGCACAGTTTTTCCATGAAATGAGTAACAAAAGCGTATGCAGTGGGCTATCCATTTTGAAATTGTCTGCTTGGAAATAGCCTTTCCTTGAGCACCTGTAGCATAGGACACAAAGAGTTGCTTGGATTTCCTGAATGGCTTTGTCCTGTCCAAATAGTAACGAAGTTGTCTGTGAATGTCCAAGGAATGTAGTAATCTTTCCCCTTTGTTTTGTGGATTAGGATAAAAGGTAGGTAAGTGGATAGTCTGATTCAAAGCTACACTGGATACTACCTTTGGTATAAAGGTAGGGTTGGTTCGTAAGGAAACTCTGTCCTGATGGAAAATGATGAATGGTTGCACAGCCATGAGGGCCTGTAGCTCCGAAACCCTGCGTGCTGAGGTGATAGCCAGAAGAAAGACTGTTTTCCATGACAAGTATTGTAGTTCTGTTGAAGAAGCTGGCTCGAAGGGAGGAAGGGTTAGCTTTTCCAATATGAAGTTGAGGTCCCAAGCAGGGACTGGTGGTTTCCTTGGGGGTTTTATATTCTTTGCCCCTCTGAGGAACTGCCTTAAGAGAGGATGAGAGAGTAAAGGAGGATCTGTGATGTATTGTGCAGAAATGGCTGAAGCGTGGATCTTGATGGAGGAGAAGGAAAGTCCACTGTTTAACATCTTAGCTAGGTACTGTAATATTTGAGGTATATTTATTACCCAAGGATTCTGGCCCTTTTTGTGATTCCAGGCACAAAATCGTTTCCATTTGGCAGAGTAGGCTTTTCTAGTGGAAGGTCTTCTGGCCTCCAAGATGCCATCCTGCACCTCCTTGGAGAGGAGAGTCTGTTGGGAAATCAAGGAATTCTCCATGCAGCTAGATTTAGGGTTTTGAGCTGGCTGTGAAGGGTTTTGTAGTTGTGCTGGGACAACAGAAGAGGGACTAGAGGTAGGATCCATGGTGGGGAATGTGTCAGGCTCTTCAGGAGTGGATACCAGTGTTGTCTTGGCCAGTCTGGAGCAATGAGGATCATTTTCGGCCTCTCTGCTCTGGCTTTTAATAGAACTTTGGGCAGCAGAGGAAGAGGCGGGAAGGCATAGATTGTCAATGTTGTCGAATTGAAAGAAAGTGCATCCACTTTCCAGGCCTGTGGATGATAGGTCCTTGAACAAATTTTTTTTCAACTGGTAATTTCTGTGGGTAGCAAAGAGATCTATGTCTGGCTGTCCCCATGCCTGAGTTATCTTTGTGAAAACTTGAGGATGCAACTTCCATTCGTGTGGATCTGTCATATTTCTTTTTAGGTTGTCTGCCAGTGTGTTTTCCTTTCCTGGCAGGAATTGTGCCTGTAGTTGAATTTGCAATTCCAGTGCTGTGTTCCATAGGGTCATGGCTTGCCTGCACAGGGGGTATGAATGAGTTCCCCCCTGTTTGTTTATGTACCACATCACTGTGGTGTTGTCTGTCCTTATCAATAGCTGGCCTGAATGCAGTAGGTCTTTGAAGGTCATAATAGCATTTTGCACGGCTAGCATTTCCTTTTGGTTGATGTGTAGGTGCTTCTCTTTTTGGGACCATTTTCCCTGAATGCACTGATCTGTCATGTGTGCTCCCCAGGCGTAGTCTGAGGAGTCTGTTGTGTTGATTTGAGTTGCTTGAGGTACACAGAAAGGGAGACCTGTGTTTCTTTGGCAAGCTTGAGCTCACCACAAAAATTCCTTTTGAAGGCATGGAATGACTGGTATAATTGTTTCCAAGCTGTGGCTGTGTTGAGACCATAAGTTTTTTAGGTACCATTGACGTTTCCTCATATGCAGCTTAGCACATGGGATTAGTAGGATGCAAGATGCCATGAGTCCCAGGGCCTGCAGGACTTTACTTGCAGTTAGCCTGGTGAAAGTTGCCATTTTGCTGAAGTATTGAGACAGTTGCCCTTGTTTGTCTGGCGTGAGGTAGGCCATCTGGGTGGTTGTATTCAAGCTAGCACCCAGGAAAATTATTTGTTGAGAGGGTATTAGTTTTGATTTCTTTTTGTTGACTGTCTATCCCAGGAAGTTCAACAGTTTTATTACAAACGCCAGGTGCTGCAGTAGTATGTCCTTGCAGTCTGCTTGGATCAGGCAGTCATCCAGATATGGGTAGATTTGTATTCCTTGTAGTCTGCAGAAGGCGATTACTGATGCCAGGCATTTCATAAACACTCTGGGCGCAGTAGATAAGCCAAAGGGCAATGCAGAGAATTGGTAATGGGTTGAACCTGCAAGAAATCTGAGGTATCTTCTGCAATCTTGTCTGATAGGGACATGCAGGTATGCCTCCTTGAGGTCCAATGTTACCAGCCAAGACTCCTTGCCCAGCATGGGAAGAAGCTGCTGTAATGTGAGCATCTTGAATTTTGGCATCTGTAGATACGTGTTTAGGATGGATAGGTCTAAGATAGGTCTCCAATCTTTGTCTTTCCTTGGTACCAGGAATAGTCTGGAATAAAACCCCTGACCTTGTTCTTTTGCAGGTACCTCTTGAATCGCTTTCATGTCCATGAGAGCTGAAATTTGTTTTTGTGCCTCTGCCCTTTGACTTTGTGGCAGGTTTGGCATGCCTCTCATTTTTGGAAGGGTGTGAAAGTGGAACCTGTAGCCTCTGTCTATAATGTCCAGAATCCATTTGTCTTTTGTAACAATATGCCAATTTTTTGAGAATAATGCCAGTTTTCGCCCAAAGGTGCTGCCATTAAAGCTTTGCTTGGCAGGTGTAGGGGGAAGTCATTGTGTCTGTTTTCTAAATGATTGTGACCTAACTTCTCCACCTCTTGGGGTTGGTGCTTGCCACTGTCTGGCTCTGAAAGATCCTTGAGGTTGCCCTCTACCCCTTGGGCGTCTGTATCTGCCCCTTTGAGGTCTGTACGTGGCTGGAAAGGACCAATTTATTGAAGGCCAGTTTCTGCTGAAACGTGGAGGTTGTACCTGCAGGAAATCTTTCACTGTTTGCATTTATTTCACTTTTTCCTCCATTTTCTTTAGTACCTCCTCAGCTTTAACACCAAACAATACATCTTTTTGAAGAGGTGCATCTAATAATTTAGCTTTGACATGATCTGGTAAGGTTTGCTCTTTGAGCCAAGCATGCCTACGTATAACAGACCCCGTAACAGCAGCTCTACATAAGGCCTCTAAAGCATCAAAACCACACTGCAAGGAATGTATACCCACTTGCTCTGCACCAAATCCTGCAACTCTTTTAAATCTGGTTCTTCTGGTTGTGTCATTTTGCTTTTCAACTGAGATAACAAAAACTGTTGATACTTTAACATATGGAACTGACAGTTTAATGACCTCATGGTAAAAGTGGCCGAGGTGTACACCTTTTTCCCCCACCTTTCTAAAGCTCTGGAATCTCTCTCTGAAGGTAATGGGTTTTTAGCAGTAGAGGCCTGGGGCCCTGTGAAATAGATTCTGGGTCAGCAGTATGGCTTTTATATAGGAACTGGTGAGAATCAGGAACCCGGTAATACCCATCTGGTTTAACAGGAGCTGGAGGCAAAGAATCTGGATTAAGGCTGGCTTCTGTGTACACATCATCCAATATATCTAAAACAGGAGGGATAGCCAGGGGCCTATGTTGGGGGAGCAGAAGAAATTCCCTGAGCCTTTTCTTGGAATCTGAGTAATCTTGGCCTTCCCAGTGAAAGTGTTCCCTCAATGTATGCAGGGTTTCCTCAAAAGAGTAGTCCTCAGGGGGGGGGGGGGGAGACTGAGGGAATAGACTCCTCTGCATCAGAGTCTTCGAATGGAGAATAGGCATAATCCTGGTCCTCAGAATGCTCTGAGGTAATAGAAGCTTGATCTGAGGAAGGGTAGTCTTCCTCTAATCTGGGTCTTTTGTCAGAGGGGGGTTGAGAACCCCTGATTAGAGTAATCAAATCCTCAGCCATTTTAAGCATCTGCTTTTTAGGCATGGGGCCTTGAGAGGGGGTCTGAGGACCCTGTTTTTTGGTTTTCATGGCTGCTTTAGATTTAGTGAAAGCTTTAATAGAGAAGGAGGAAGGCCTGAAGACACCTTGAGAAATGGCAGGCCTGTCTAAATGCTGAGTTTCCCCGCCAAGAGTGGCGTCGGTATCTGCAGTAGGAATGGGGAGAGAGGAGCCTGCGACCTCGGGTACTGAAGACACCGGTAATGTAGGGTCATCGGTACTCAGGAGCTGCGTAGGCGCCTCGCTGAGCACCAGACAACCGGTAGTCGGCCTTAGCGTGGTCTCAGTAGTCGGTGCGGACCTCGGATGTCGGTCCTTATCTTTGCGTCTTTTGCTCAAAACTGGAGTCGGAGTATCCAACGACATAATATAATTAAATTTTTTGCCAAAATAGTGAAGGGCGAACTCCTCCCGGCACTTAATAGTGCGCTTGTTGAATCTAGCACAAAAACGGCAGGCCGAGACGTCGTGGTCTGGGCCTAAGCAAGGTATACAGAAAGAGTGGAAATCCTTATGCGGTATTTGCTTCCCACATGAAATGCAATTATTAACTTTGTCTGACATCGGTCTGAGGCAAGAAAAGTTTCCCCAACGGGGTACTTAGCTTTCAAGAAGACTTCGGCTGAAATACTTTCGTAAATCTCAGGAGCTGGCCGACCGGCACTTTGCTAACTGCTTCTGCTTCGGGCACCGCGCGGCAAGAAAGACAGAAGAAAATGGCGTCGGCTGCCTCTTTTATACCCCTGCCGCACTGGCGTCAGGGGAAGAAGCGACGACAACCGACGCCGGACCTAGACTTTGGAATTCGGCCGACCGACGACCCGCCTGACGGCAGGATAACCCATCTGTAATGACTGCAGCTGTATGCACGATGAACATCACAGACAGAGTGCCCGTCTGTGATAGACATTTTATAGGCTCACTTAGTACACTTTTTAAAGCCCGAGGGCTTACGCTCTTTTTGCTCCTTAGACATTCTAACAAATAGTAGCAGCCGCTACCAAAAGGGCGGGAAACCGCTAACACAGAAGCAGAAACACGAAACAACACACACAGGCACAGGGGAGAACCACTAATTAAAACAGTTCTCAACTTAAATTAAGAAAAAAAACTAACCAAGCAAGCACACGAGGAGGACTAGGTCCTCAAACGGGCCTAGCCCGAGGGTGTAAGGGATACCACACACAATACACTCGTACACTACAAAAATAATGCAGCAACACCACTAAGAACCACTCTATAGAATAACAGAGTTATTTTAGCCAAGAATTAGCAAAAAAAATTTCCACAAACAAAAGACTTTTCAATACTTAGCCACAGCCAAGTCGAGACCACGTCCAAGCTCTACAAGCGGCAATTTGATCTGGGGATGTGGAGCAGTGTATTGTGGGATACCATTTTAGCCCAGCCAATCAAAGACTTTCGAGCTAGTAGATAGGCAGAGTCGGAGCCGACATTCGGCTCCGAACCCACAAGTGAAGAATGTAGGCGAGATAGGACTACATAACATCAAGAATTTAGAGGGGCTGACAAAGTTTAAAATATTAAAAGAATAAGAGGAATCACACAGGTCAACAGCAGGTACAATTGCAAAGTGCTAAAGAGAAAATAAGGGACTAACTGGACAATAAGCATGAGTTTTGAAAGTTTGTTGTTAAAGCAGCTGTTTTTTGATAAGTCCAGACCACAAAAACTTTTTAGCATGATGACTTGGGCATCAGAAAGTAAAACAGGGTTGCTGCCAAACTTAAGGAGCCTGTAACAAAAAAACACAGGAGATCCTGTAGAGGAATTAGAGATATTTTGGGAATTCTGTGAAAGTTTGCATAAACCAGAGGAAATGGGGGAAATCAAGAAAAAATGCAAATGGACTGTTTACAGAAAACTTAAGTTTAGAGGTAGATTAGGCTCAACAACCAAACAGTTAAGATAAGAGGAGTTGAGATAAAAATGGTGATACATAACAGATCTGCAAGAACATCTCTAGGAAGAGATGGCATTCCGGTGGAAGTTTGGAAGCTGTGGGGAAAAGTGATAAAGATCCAGAAGGTTTTATTTAACAGTATTTTAAAAGGAGGGGAAGCACCAACATCCTGGGGAAAACAAGCTGTGGTAGCTGTAATACCTAAAGATTACAAAGACAGTACAGTTGTGTACCTACCATAAATGTAGATGTTCGAGTGTACTCACTGTTCACTGTTACAGTCATTACTCTTGGGTTATCCTGCTGGCAGGCTACCCCGCAGTCGGCCTGAATTCCAAAGTCCTGGTCCTGCGTCGGTTGCTGTTGCCTCTTCCCTGACGTCAGTGCGCCAGGGGTATAAAAGATGCAGCAGACGCCATTTTCTTCAGTTTTTCTTGCCCTACATGTCAGGTGCCCCTAAAAGAGTAGGCTAAATATATTATGCCAATAAACATACATGCAGTAAAGAAACATTTCCTTCATCTACAAGCAAATACACCACATAGGTTGTATAGAATAAAGTACAGATAAACCCCAGCAAAAGAAAAGGGGGACAGTGGGAGGGTAACCTGGACTGCAACAATGAATTCACTTGAAAATCTACATTTATGGTAGGTACACAACTGTACTATGTTCATCGTGTTTCACTGTTGCAGTCATTACTCTTGGGTTGAATCCCAAAGCTGAGGATGGGTGGCTGGGCTAAATAGGATTAGGAGAGGCTAGGAGGCCCTGCAGAACTGCAGTGGCAAAGCCTGCTCTGGATTTAGAGTAAAGAGGTAAGTGGTAGTGCTTTGTAAAAGTGTGCACTGAACTCCAAGTTGCAGCCTCTAAGATGTCTTTGGTTGGTACTCCTCTGAGGAAGGCTGCTGCTCTGGTAGAATGAGGCCTAATGCCATTAGGCACTGATTTGCCATGCTGAGAATAGCAGAAACGGATACAATGGCCTATCCATTTAGCAATAGTTTGTTTTGAGATAGCCTTTCCTTGTGATCCTGCAGTATATGACACAAAGTTGCTCAGTCTTTCTGAAAGCTTTAGTTCTGTCCAAGTAGAAGCGTAGCTGCCTGTGTATGTCCAAAGAATGCAGAATTTTCTCACCCTTGTTCTGAGGATTTGGATAAAAGGTAGGCAAGTGAATGGTTTGGTTGAGGGCCACACTGGACACCACCCTTTGGCATAAATGTTGGGCTTGTCCTCAGAGAAAGCCTGTCTGGATAAAAAATGATAAAAGGTTCCACAGCCATGAGTGCTTGCAACTCCGAGACTCGTCTTGCAGAGGTTATTGCTAGGAGCAGAGCTGTTTTCCAGGATAAGAATTTTATATCCGCTGTTGAGGCTGGCTCTAAAGGAGGCAGTGTGAGTTTTTCCAAGACATAATTGAGGTCCCATACTGGAATTGGTGCTCTCCTTGGAGGCCTGATGTTTCTGGCCCCTCCGAGGTACTGCCTTATTAAAGGATGAGAAAAGATAGGTGGTTCCGTATTGTAATGGGCTGAAATGGCAGAGGCATGAATCTTAATTGATGAAAAAGAAAGGCCATTGTCCAACATCTCAGTTAGGTATTGTAAAATCTGAGGGATATTTGGTACATAACGTGTCAATGCCTTGTTCCTGGTTCCAAGCACAGAATCTCTTCCATTTTTCTGCATAAGATTTTCTGGTACTGGGCCTCCTGGCCTCCAAGATAACATCCATAACAGCTTTTGAAAGAGGAGTGTTCTGAATGGCTACATTATTTGCCATGCTGCCAGATTTAAAGTCCTGAGTTGGCTGTGCAGGATCTGACTGTTTTATTGGGTCAGCAAATGAAGTTTGAGGCAATATCCATGTTGGACCTTGAGACAAGCCTCTTTAGGACTGGGTACCAGTGCTGGCGTGGCCAGTCTGGTGCAATCAGTATCATTTTTGGCTCCTCTTGTCTGACCTTTAGGAGTACCCTGGGAAGGAGAGGCAGTGGAGGAAAGGCATATACTGTTAAGTGTTTTTCCAGCTGAAGGATAGGGCATCCACTCTCCATGCTTGTTTGTGATAAATCTTTGTGCAAAATCTCTGTAATTGGCAGGTGTGAGGAGAGGCAAATAGATCCATGTCTAGGCATCCCCATTTCCTTGTTATCATGCTGAAGACTTGTGCATCCAGTTTCCACTCGTGGGGATCCATGAGGTTTCTGCTTAGTTTGTCTGCCAAAGTATTTGTTTTTCCTGGCAGGAATTGTGCTTGCAGGTGAACTTAAGTCAATGCTGTGTCCCATAAGGTCACTACTTGTCTGCAGAGGGGGTAGGAATGTGCACCTCCCCTGCTTGTTTATGTACCACATGACCATAGTACTGTCTGTCTTTATCAGTAACTGTCCTGGATGAAGTAAATTCTTGAAAGCTGTCAAGGCATTCTGAACAGCTAGCATCTCTTTTTGATTGGTGTGAAGATGCATCTGGCTTGCAGGCCATGTGCCCTGAATCCATTTTCCTGCCATATGGGCCCCCCAGGCATAATCTGATGCATCCGTTGTCAATGTCTGTCTGGCTGTGGGTAAAGCGAATGGCAGACCCTTGTTGTGGTGACAGGCCTCTGTCCACCATCGAAACTCCTGTTGCAGGCAGGGAATGAGGGTAATTACTGTCTCTAGGCTGTGGTAATGCCGAGTACAAACACTTTTTAGATACTACTGTAGTTTCCTCATATGCAGTCTGGCATATGGAATTAGTAGAATGCAGGATACCATGAAACCAAAGGCCTGCAGGATTTTCCTTGCAGATAACTGTGTCTTTGTTGCCAACGTCAGTTGCTTTTGTTTGTCTGGCGTGAGATAAGCCATCTGGGCGGTTGTATTTAAGATTACACCCAGGAATATTATCTCTTGAGAGGGTACTAGTTTTGATTTCTTTTCGTTTACTGTGTACCCTAGGCAAATTAGTAATCTTTTTACAAACGCCAGATGCTTTAGAAGAATGTCTTTGTTCTCTGCTTGAATAAGGCAGTCGTCCAAGTAGGGATATATTTGAATTTCTCTGTCTGCAAAATGCAATTACTGGTGCCAGGCATTTTGTGAAGACCCTGGACACAGTAGATAAGCCAAAGGGCAGTGCAGAGAATTGGTAGTGCATTGAGCCAGCTATGAATCTGAGGTATCTTCTGCATGATTGTCTGATTGGGACATGCAGGTATGCCTCTTTTAGGTCCAAAGTTACGAGCCATGCCTTCTTGCCCAGTATGGGCCATAGCTGCTGTAGTCAACATCTTGAATTTTGGGACCTCCAGAAACGTGTTTAGAATAGACAGGTCCAGTATTGGTCTCCAGGTTTTGTCCTTTCTGGGCACTAAGAAAAGTCTGGAGTAAAATCCTTGCCCCTGCTCTTGTTGTGGTACTTGTTGAATGGCCCTCATGTCCATGAGGGCTGTAATTTGCTTTTGTGCCTCTACCCATTGATTGTGTGGCAGGTCTGGCATACCTTTTGCCCTTGGGTAGGGTGTGAAAATGGAACCTGTAGCCTTGGGACACTATGTTCAGGACCCATTTGTCTTGGACAACCATCTGCCAATTTGATGAGAAAAGTGCTAATTTTCCCCCTAAGGGGGCTGCCAAAAGAAAAGTGTTTGGATCTGGCAGAGGAAAGTCATTGGGACTGTTTCCTGTAAGGTTGTGATTTATCTTCTCCGCTTTTGGAGGTAGGAGCACTCCATTGTTTAGGCCTGTATGAGCCTTGGGGCTGAGATCTGCCTCTGGGACGTCTGTATCTGCCTCTTTGTGGTTTGTCTGACACTAGAAAGGACCAATTTTTAGAAGGCCAGTTCCTGCTAAATCTGGGTGGCTGTACCTGTAAGAAATCCTTAACTGTCTGCATAGATTTCGCTTTATCCTCCATTTTCTTCAACACCTCTTCTGCTTTAGCACCAAACAAAGTATCATGCTGTAATGGGGCATCTAATAATTTTGTTTTAACATGATCAGGCAGATTCTGTTCCTTTAACCAAGCATGCCTTCTAATAACAGAACCTGTAGCAGCGGCCCTGCAAGAGGCCTCCAGTGAATCATAACCACACTGCAAAGTATGCTTTCCCACTTGTTCAGCTGCATGCAATAAATCCTGCATTTCTTTGTTCTCTGAACATTCAGTATTTGTCAACATTTTCTGTTTAAGCAGTGACATCAAGCATTGCTGATATTTAAGCATATGAAACTGACAATTTAAAGCCCTTACAGCCAAGGTAGCAGAAGTGTAACATTTTTCCCCCATCTTTCCAGTGACCTAGAATCCCTATCAGAGGGGACAGGGTTTTTTGCAGTAGAAGCTTTTACCCCTTTGGGACCCTGAGAAATAGTTTCTGGGTCAGCAGCAGGGTTTTTATATAGGAATTTGTGAGAATCCGGGACCCTGTAGTATCTGTCTGGCTTAGCAGGTGCAGGGGGTAGAGAGTCAGGGGACAGGCTGGACTCTGAAAATACATCATCTACAATATCTAGAACAGGTGGAATAGCAGGGGGCCTGTGCTGAGGAAATAGCAGAAAGTCTCTGAGCCTTTTCTTAGATTCAGAGTAGTCTTGCCTCTCCCAGTGGAAATACTCCCTCATGGTATGCAGGGTTTCCCCAAAAGAATAATCCTCAGGAGGAGAGGCTGAAGGAATGGATTCTTCAGCATCAGAGTCCTCATAGGGAGGCAAAGAATAATCCTGTTCAGAAGAGGAATCAGAAACCTGATAAGAATCATCATATTCTGTCTCTTGCCTAGGCCTCTTATCAGGAGGGGGATGGGAACCCCTGATCAAAGTAATTAGGTCTTCGGCCATTTTAAGCATGTTTTTTAGGCATGGAAGTCTGAGTAGGAGAATGCTGTACTTGTTTCTTTGTCTTTAGAGCTGCTTTAGTCTTTATCTTTGAAGCTGAAGATGGTTTAACATATAACTGTATAGGTCTGAAGACACCCTCAGAAGTCGATGCCTGCTCAGCGGCTCCGGACCCATCTGAGGGAATGATTTCCGAGTGTCCAATACCTTGAGTATCTAGAGACCCAGTCTGCTCCACGTGGGAGTCGGGACAGGCCTGTGGCTCTGAGGTAGCGGGCACCAGGGGCTGTGAAAGCGCCTCACTGAGAGCAGGCGAACTGGCGACTGGCCTAACGGAGGCCTCATTGTCGGTTGTGGACCACGGATGCCTATCCTTTTCCTTGTCCTTGCGTTTTTTGTAAACTCTGTTCGTCGGCTGTTCCGACAGCATTATATAATTAAATCTTCGGCCAAAGTAGTGAAATGCGAAATCGAACAGACGCTTGATAGTGCATTGGTTAAATCTAGCACAAAATAGACAACTAGCAACATTGTGATCAGGGCCTAGGCAAGGAATACAGTAAGAGTGAAAATCCTTATGAGGTATTTGCTTCCCACAAGAAATACAATGGTTAACTTTTTCTGACATCGGTCTGGAGCAAGAAAAAAGTTTCCCCAATGGGGTACTTGGCTTTAATGAAGACTTTGGTTCTGAAGTTCGGATTTGAAAATCTCAGGAGTCGGCCGACCGGCACTTGCGAACTGCTTTTGCTTCAGGCACTGCGCAGCAAAAAAGACTGAAGAAAATAGCATCGGCCGCATCTTTTATACCCCTGGCACACTGACATCAGGGAAGAGGCGACGGCGACCGAAGCCGGACCAGGACTTTGGAATTCAGGCCGACTGCAGGTAGCCTGCCAGCAGGATAACCCAAGAGTAATGACTGCAACAGTGAAACACGAACATCCATCAAATCGAGATTCTTACAAGCCAATTTCAATTCTAAAACAGGATTATAAAGTGTCTGCAATAGCTAAAAGAATGGCAATGTTACCAGAGTTGATATTCATCAGTGTCATTTTGTGGACAGGAGACAAACATTTGACATTAATGGAACGATGATTCAGGGGGAAGCAGAATTTAAGAAAATACTGCTGTTGGCGAGTCTTGATGCAAAGAAAGCATTTGACAGAGTAAACTGAGATTTTAGGTAGGGCAATGTAAGTGTTTGCATTTCCTGATAAAATTAATAAGGTTAATTAGCAGGATATACAAGGGATCCAAGGAAAAAGTCAAACTGGGAGGGTTCTTCTCTGATAATTATGGGTTGCACTGCTCCTCTGGTACTGGCTGGGAGGCGAGTTGATCATGATCTCGGGCTGGGTTACTGACTAGTTCAGTGAAAATGGAGAGCAGATACATGGTGACAGTACTGCTCAGTGCTGGTGCCTGTGATAATGTATGCCGCCAATGATTTACCACTACAAAATCTGTGTGCTACTATTAGAACAATATGAATCATCTGGGATGAGAAGTATTCAGGTCTTGCAGTGCTAAGTCAGTTAAGAGGACTTGTGCATTTCTATCACTAACTTTATGTACTTCCAGATAGATGATGAATTGGGGATTCGGCAAGTACTGTGAGCATTAACTTTTAATCAAGTGAATGAAAAATTGTGTTTGAAAAGCAAAAATTAAAGAAGGGCAGTCCCTGTAAAGCAAAACAGTTAAATGCAGTTTGGGACTCAAACTTGAAACAATTGCAATGGTTTTGTTACTGTTTTCATGGTGATGGTAAAACCCGAAGATAAGAACGTTGGCTGTATCAGTGACAGACAGTGTGATGTAGAGGTAACAAGTGACATTTCCCTTTGTTTTATACTGGATGGACTATGTGGATTGCTGGCGGTGTGTGATGACATAAGCTCATGAGCATAAAAAATTGAAAATGAAAACGAAATTGGGATTTAAAGAGGTCAATCGGGAATTCATGGCACTCTATTACTTTGAGCCCAAAATTGGAAGTACCGATGAATTTGTTACAGTTGAGGTATGGTCACAGAGTAGACAAATGAGGGATGACTGAACCAAATCTTGTACCAGAGGAACTATGGCTCACAGCCTTAACCCTCTAAGCCAACTGCCATGTAAGAGGATGATCGGTAGTGGCCACATTAAACAATCAATGTACGTTAGAAAGCCATCACATGCACAGGTGCTTGTTAGCCAGCATGCAAAGGAACCATTTTGCTGGTTGTTTTGTGTGCTTGTCTACTCCATCACTGCTCTCACCCCCCCCAAAACAAAAATAACAGGCAGGGATATTTTGAAGAGTTTTGGGCAAGTATGGTAATTTATTAGCTAATACTTTGCAATAATCAGTCAGGCAATCAAATAATCAACAGAAGCAAACAGAAAGCCATCAAAAGCATACAGTTGTGTACAATTACCATAAATGTAGATGTTAGAGTGTATTCACTGTTGCAGTCATCACATTTGGGTTGATTCCCAGAGCTAAGGAAGGGTGGAGGCAGTTAAAGAGCATTGGGGCTAGCAATCAGGCCCTGTAAGACTGCTGTGGCAAATCCCTTCTTCCATGACGTCAGGTCGTCAGGGGTATAAAACATGCAGTCGACGCCATTGCATCAGTCTTTCTTGCCCCAGATGTCAGGTGCCCCCCTAATAGGAAGCAATTAAATCTATAAATACAAGGATATAGCTCCAACCAAAAAGCTTTTTGAGCATAGTAAGTGAGAGTAGAGGTATAGCCAACAGAAGAAAGGGGGCTGGAGGGAGGGTAACCAGGACTGCAACAGTGAATACACTCAAACATCTACATTTATGGTAATTGTACACAACTGTACTATGTTCTTCGTGTTTCACTGTTGCAGTCATTACATTTGGGTAGATTCCCAAAGCTAAGGTTGGGAGGAGGAATTTAACTAGAATGAGAAGCAGCTATAAGGCCTTGCAAGATTGTAGTGGCAATACCAGCTCTGGATTTAGAGAAAATTGGCAAATGACAATGTTTGGCAAAAGTATGTACAGAACTCCAGGTAGCAGCTTCTAGGATATCCCTAGTAGGGACGCCCCTGAGAAAGGGTGTAGAGGTAGATGCAGCCCTGGTTGAATGGGGGTCTGATGACCTGTGGGATAGGTTTTCCATTCCATGGTGCTTATAGCAGAAAAGAATGCAGTGGCCTACCCATTTTGAAATGGTTCGTTTTGAAATAGCTTTCCCCTCTGTCCCTGCAGCAAATGCCACCAGCAGTTGTTCAAATTTTCTTTGAGGTTTAGTCCTGTCCAAGTAGAATCTAAGTTGTCTGTGCAGATCTAAAGGGTGCAGTATCAGCTCCCCTTTGTTCCCTGGGTTAGGAAAGAAGGTAGGCAAATGAATGGACTGATTAAGAGCCACAATGGATACCACCTTAGGCATGAAGGAGGGATTGGTTCTGAGGGACACCCTGTCCGCATGAAAGATGATAAAAGGTTCCACTGCCATAAGAGCCTGTAATTCAGATACTCTTCTTGCAGAAGTGACAGCTAAAAGGAAAGCAGTTTTCCAGGAAATAAATTTTAAATCTGCAGTAGCAGCTGGCTCGAGAGGAGAAAGAGTGAGTTTCTCCAAGACAAAGTTAAGATCCCAGGCAGGAGTTGGAGCTCTCCTGGGCGGCCTTATGTTCTTGGCCCCTATGAGGAACTGCTTGAGCAGTGGGTGAGAGAAAAAAGTGGAGGCTCCGTGCTGTAATGAGCTGAAATGGCTGAGGCATGAATTTTGATGGAGGAAAAGGACAAGCCCTTATGAAGCATCTCAGTCGAGTATTGTAGAATCTGAGGTAAATTTGGCATTGCTGCACTCATCCCTTGCAGGCACAAAATCTTTTCCATTTTGCAGCACAAGATTTTCTGGTACTGGGCTTCCTTGCCTCTAAAATGATATCCATCATGGATTTGCTGAGGGTTGGTAAAAGAGACTGGGTAATTAGCCAGACTGCTAGGTTCAGGGTTTGCAGCTGAGGGTGCAGAATCTGGTTCTCCTGCCGAGACAACAGAGAAGGAGTCTGAGGCAGGTGCCATTGAGCCAAGCGTGACAGTGTGCAAGAGTGGATACCAGTGTTGGCGAGGCCAGTCTGGTGCAATTACAACTGTCCTTGGCTTGTCCTGTTTGATCTTTAGTAGTACTTTGGAGAGCAGAGGAGGAAAGGCATAAACTGACAGGTTTTTCCAGCTGAAGGAAAAAGCATCCACATTCCAAGCTAACTTGTGGGGAATCCTTGTGCAAAATCTATCCAATTGATGGTTCCAGGGGGAGGCAAAACAGGTCTACATCTGGGCTCCCCCATTTGCTTGTCAACATGTTGAAAATCCTTGGTTCCAATTTCCACTCGTGTGGGTCCATGCGATTTCTGCTTAGTCCGTCTGCCAGTGTATTTAGTTTTCCTGGCAGGAATTGAGCTTGTAGATTCACTTGGTAGTCAAGGCTGTGTTCCACAATGCCATGGCTAGTCTGCAGAGGGGGTAAGAATGAGTACCCCCCCCCCTGCTTATGTACACATCACAGTGGTGTTGTCTGTCTTTACCATTAGCTGTCCTGGAAGAATGTGGTCTTTGAAGGCTGTCAGTGCATTCTGTACAGCTAACATTTCCTTTTGATTTATGTGCAGGTGCATTTGACTTGGGTTCCATTTGCCCTGAATGCATTTCCCTGCCAGGTGTGCCCCACCCCCCCATGCATAGTCTGATGCGTCTGTTAAAATATGGGCAGCGGGGGGTAGTGTGAATGGTAGTCCCCTGTTTTGGTGGCAGGCCTCTGCCCACCAAAGGAACTCTAGGTGTAGGCAAGGTATGATTGGAATCCTTGCTTCTAGATCCTGTGAATGTTAACACCATAGGCGTTTGAGATACCATTGTAGTTTCCTCATAAGCAGCCTTGCACATGGAATTAGAAGAATGCAGGAGGTCATGAACCCAAAGGCTTGCAGAATTTGCCTTGCAGATAGCTGGGTTTTTGTGACCACTTGTTTGAAGTAGGTTGTCAAATGAATCCGTTTCTCTGGCGTGAGGAAAGCCATCTGAGAAGTTGTATTCGAGCTTGTTCCCAGGAATGTAATTATTTGACAGGGTACCAGGTGTGATTTCTTTTCGTTTATGGTGTACGCCAGACAAGTCAGTACCCTCTGAACAAAGGCCAGATGATTAAAAGTATGCCCTGGCTTTCTGCCTGAATTAGACAATCGTCCAGGTATGGGTATATCTGAATATTTCTTTGCCTGCAAACTGCAATGGCTGGAGCTAGGCACTTTGTGAATACCCTGGGCACAGTAGATAAGCCAAAGGGCATTGCAGAGAACTGATGGTGCATGTAGCCTGCTTTGAAGCGTAGGTATCGTCTGCAAGACTCCCTGATAGGGATGTGCAGGTATGCCTCTTAAGTGTAGTGTTGCTAACCATGCATCTTTGCCTAGCATAGGAAGCAGCTGGTGAAGCTTCAGCATTTTGAATTTTGGAATCACCAGGAAGGTGTTTAGAGTAGAAAGGTCCAGGATAGGACGCCATGTATTGCCTTTTCTGGGTACCAGGAAAAGTCTCAAATAGAAACTTCCCTTTTCCTCTTCTGGTACCAACTGAATAGCCTCCTTTTCCTCTTCTGGTACCAACTGAATAGCCTCCATGTTTAAGAGAGAGAGTACTTGATTTTGGGCCTCCGTCCACTGATTTGGGGGTAGACCTGGCCACCCGCTTGGAGTTGGTAACGTGTGGAAGTGAAATCTGTATCCCTGGGACACAATAATTAAAACCCATTTGTCCTGGGTAATGAGTTCCCAGTTTTTGGCCTGCAGACCAATCTTTCCGCCTAAAGGAGCAGTCAGTTGGGAAGTGCTTGGAAATTTTAAAAGCAAGTCATTGAGACAGTTTTCCATAGGGGGGGGGGTCTTACTACTCCCAGATTTGGGTGTGGAAACTCCCCACTGCTTAGTCTTGTGTCTCCCTGTCTGGGTTTGGCTTGAGAAGACCTGGAAGGGGCCAGAAAGGACCAATTCTTAGTGGGTCAGTGCCTACTAAATCTAAGAGGCTGAACCTGTAAGAAATCTTTGACCGTTTGCATAGATTTAGCTTTACCTTCCATCCTTTTCAGAACTTCCTCAGCCTTGTTGCCAAACAGGCGGTCCTGATTTAAGGGAGCATCCAACAATTTAGCTTTAACATGATCAGGCAAAATTTGCTCCTTAAGCCAAGCATGCCTTCTAAGCACAGACCCAGTAACAGTAGCCCTGCAAGAGGCCTCTAATGAATCAAATCCACACTGCAAAGTATGTTTTCCAACCTGTTAAGCAGAATGCATTAAATCCTGTAATTCTTTATGTTCAGCACAGTCAGGAATCAACATCATTTTCTGTTTAAGCAATCCAATAACATGTTGTTGATACTTTAACATATGAAACTGGCAATTTAAAGCCCTAATGGCCAAGGTTGCAGAAGTGTAAACCTTTTTACCCCATCTATCCAGCACCCTGGAATCTCTATCAGAGGGGGTAGGATTTTTATCAGTAGAAGCCTTAATTCCCCTGTGAAATAGTCTCTGGATCCGCAACAGGACTTCTGAAAAGGAACTTGTGACAATCAGGAACCCTGTAATATGTCAGGTTTTCTGGGAGCAGGAGGCAAAGAATCAGGAGCCAAACTAGATTATGAAAAGGCACCATCAACAATATCCAGTACAGGAGGTATAGCCAAAGGCCTATGCTGAGGCAGGAGTAAGAAATCCCTAAGCCTCCTTTTAGAATCAGAAAATTTCTGGATTTCCCAGTGGAAATGCTCCTGTAGAGCAAGTAAGGTCTCACCAAAAGAAAAATCCTCAGGAGGAGATGCAGAGGGAATAGAGTTCTCTGCATCAGAATCCTCATAAGTAGATAAGGGCAACTCCAGACCATCAGAAGAATCAGAAAAATCAGAATCCTGGTCAGAAGATTCATAAACAGGTTCAGCCCTAGGTCGCTTAGAAGGGGAGGGGGGAGGGTTGGCTTCCCCTGATTAGAGTTATAAGATCTTCAGCCATTCTCATTTGTTTTTCAGGCCTAGAGGCCTGAGCATGTGGTCTGCACGTCAGTTTTTTAGGCATGGGTCGAGATTTCGGCCTAAATGAAGGAGGCATCGGTTTAATATGCAAGTCTGTAGGCCTGAATACACCCTCAGAAGCTGGTGCTTGCACAGCGGCTCCAGGCCCATCCAAGGTAGAAACATCTGCGGGTTCCACAGCTGAAGCATCTCACGGCATACCAGATTCCGAATGGGTCTTGGTAGAGGCCTGCAAGTCAGAAGTAGCAGGCATCAGGGGCTGCGAACACACCTCACTGTGTACCGGCGAACTGGCGACTGGCTTAAGAGAAGAATCATCTGCAGTTTTATACTCGGCGGCCTGTCTCTGTCTTTAAATTTATGTTTTTTCAGAATCCCGGTAGTTGGAAGGCTAACCGATGACATTTCTGGATAATTAAACTGAGAATCGAAATATTTAGATGTGAAAATATACAGACGACAGATAGTGCGCTGTTTAAATAAAGCACAAAACCTACAGTGAGGTACGTCGTGGTCAGGGCCTAGGCAAGGAATACAGGTCGAATAAAAATCTTTGTGAGGTATTCGCTTTCCACAAGTAATACAATTATTAACTTTTACTGACATCTTCCCCAACAGGGTACTTAGCTTTAGTTGAGGACTTCGGTTCTGAAACTCGAAAAAGTACAGTTTTGTACCTACCATAAATGTAGATGTTCGAGGATCCACATTGCTGCAGTCCTTACTGTTGGGGGTAGTCCGCTGTCCAGTCGGCCCGAATACCAGAGTATATGGCTGACGTCGGTCAGGGCGCATTAGACTGACGTCAGTACGTCAGGGTACTAATGCGCATGACCGACGTCATATCCTCAGTCTTTTCTTGCCCCAGATGTCAGAAGACCCTAAAAAGACAAGGCCCAAAATACCTGCACCAAAAATATGTACAATATATACAAAAATATACAAAATATCAGCATATAACCTCACCTACACAACCACCCCTAAACACAGAGGGAAGGAGGGAGGACTGCAGCAATGTGGATCCTCGAACATCTACATTTATGGTAGGTACAAAACTGTACTATGTTCTCCACATTGCTGCAGTCCTTACTATTGGGTAGAATCCCAAAGCAGAGGTAAGGGAGGCTGGCAAATCATACAGAAGCAGGAGCTGACAATATGCCTTGCAAAACAGCTGTGGCAAAACCAGCCCTAGACTTAGAGTAGATAGGAAGGTGATAATGCTTAGAGAAAGTATGCACTGAACTCCAAGTAGCTGCCTCCAAAATATCCTTAGTTGCCACCCCCCTTAGAAATGCTGTTGAAGTGGCAGTAGCCCTAGTGGAATGAGGCCTAATCCCAGCTGGAATCTCCTTGCCATGATGGGAATAACAAAATGCAATGCAAAACCCAATCCACCTAGAAATAGTTTGTTTTGACACAGGCTTGCCCTGAACTCAAAGCAAAAGAAACAAACAACTGCTGAGACTGCCTAAAATCCTTAGTCCTGCTTAAATAATAACGCAATTGCCTGTGTACATCTAAAGTGTGCAAAATCTTTTCCCCTTTATTTTGGGGGTCTGCATAAAAAGTAGGCAAATGAATAGTTTGGTTTAAAGCCACACTAGAAACCACCTTAGGCATAAAGGAAGGATTAGTAATGATACCCTATCCTTATGGAAAATCAAAAGGGCTCTACTGCCATAAGGGCCTGCAACTCAGACACCCTTCTTGCAGAAGTAATAGCCAACAGAAAAGCAGTCTTCCATGACAAGTATTTCAATTCAGCAGTAGCAGGCTCAAAAGGTTGTAGAGTAAGTTTTTCCAACACAAAATTGAGATCCCAAGCAGGAGTAGGAGCTCTACGGGGGTCTTATATTCTTTGCCCCTCTAAGAAACTGCTTGAACAAAGGATGCGAAAACAATGGTGGGTCACAATCATAGTGAGCTGAAATTGCTGCAGCATGAATCTTAATGGAAGAGAAGGACAAACCTTTGTCCAATAACTCAGTAAGATATTGAAGAGCCACACTCAAATTAGGCTCAGAAATCTCCAAATTCTTTGCTGTACTCCAAAATAAAAATCTTTTCCATTTTACACTTTCCTTGTACTAGGTCTTCTAGCTTCCATAATCACATTTAAAACTTGTTGAGGAAGTTGAGACCTGCTGTGTTTCAACACAGAATATGCCAGGCTGTTAGATGAAGAGAGTGAAGCTTGACATTGAGCAGATGACCGTCCTTCTGAGATAACAGATGAGGAATCAAAGGTAAAGGCCATGGAGGCTTCCTTACCAGACTCCTTAGTAGTGGGTACCAGTGTTGCGAGGCCAATCTGGAGCTATCAAAATCATCCTTGGCTTGTCTTGTCTGACTTTTAATAGCACCTTTGGAAGAAGAGGCAGAGGTGGAAAGGCATACACATGAACAACTGAAAGACAGAGCATCCACTTTCCAAGCTGTGTGATGAAACCCCTTTGTGCAAAACTTTGGCAGCTGGTGGTTTAGTGGAGAAGCGAACAGATCTATGTCTGGAGTTCCCCATGACACTGTCAATTTCTGAAATACATGAAGATCCAGTTTCCACTCGTGGGGATCCATGATTTGTCTGCTTAACACATCTGCTAAGGAGTTCTGTGCTCGGCAGAAACCTTGCCTGAAGAGTTAGTTGTACTAAAGCAGTCTCCCATAAAATCATTGCTTGCCTGCATAGAGGATAAGAATGTGTTCCCCTTGCTTGTTGATGTACCACATGACAGTTGTGTTGTCTGTTAGAATCAACACCTGCCCTGGAAGAAGTAACTCCTTGAAAGCCATTAATGCAAACTGGACTGCTAACATCTCCTTCATGTTGATATGTAGATGCTGTAGTCTGGCAGGCCACTTGTCTTGTATCCACTTTCCATTTAGATGAGCTCCCCAAGCAATGTCCGAGGCATCTGTCGTTAAAATCTGAGAGAGTCCCTTGTTTAGGTGACATTCCTGAGCCCACCACAAAAATTCTTTTTGAAGGCAAGGTATTATTTGAATGACAGTGTCCAAATCCTGGCAGTGCTGTGGCCATACATTTTGAGATACCATTGTAGCTTCCTCATATGCAGTTTGGCATTGGGAAGCACCAGAATACAAGATGCCATGAACCCTAATGCTTGAAGGACTGTCCTTGCAGTCAGCACGGACTGATGAGATAGTTGATGGAAGTAAAGTGATAGACTCTTTTGTTTGTCCGGGGTTAAAAAGGCCATCTGGGCTGCTGTATTCAGTCTCACACCCAGAAAGCACATGTCTTGAGAGGGTACTAGACTGGACTTTATTTCGTTCACAGAATACCCTAGGCATCTTAGCACTGCTATAACATATTCCAGATGCTGTAGAAGGTCTTCCTTTTCTTGAGCCAGAATCAGGCAGTCGTCCAAGTAAGGATAGATTTGAATTCCTTTTAGCCTGAAGTAAGCTATCACTGGAGCCAGAACCTTTGTGAATACTCTGGGCAGTAGATAAGCCAAAGGGCAATGCAGAGAACTGATAATGAGAATTTCCAGCTCGGCGCAGATACTTCCTGCAACTTAGTCTTATAGGCACATGAAGGTAAGCTTCCTTGAGATCTAAAGTTACCATCCAGTGATCTTTGCCCAGCAGAGGTAAAAGCTGTTGTAACGTCAACATCTTGAACTTGGGAATGTCCAGATAAGTGTTGAGGATAGATAAATCCAAAATTGGTCTCCACGTGTTCCCCTTCTTTGGTACTAGGAACAGGCGAGAATAAAATCCTAGGCCCCTTTCTGATACAGGGACTGGCTGAATGGCCCCTATTTGGAGTAACAGAGAAATTTGCTTGTGAGCCTCTTTCCTTTGTGGAGGAGGAACGTCTGGCATGCCTTTGAAAGGGGCAATGTATGGAAATAAAACCTGTAACCGTGGTGAATGATATCCAACACCCATCTGTCTTGAGTAATTAAATCCCAATTTTCTTTGAAAAGAGACAGTCTTCCTCCCAAAGGAGCTGCCAGACGAGAATCTACTGGCAGCTGAAAAGGCAGGTCATTGGGTCTATTTGAAAGGACTGACCCCTGCCCTCACCAGAAGTCTGAGCAGGTGAACTCCTGTTCTAGGCCTAAAAGAACCTTGAGCTCTGCCCCTACCACGTCTAGACCTACCCCTAGACTGGGAATCATAAGCAGGATATGTCCATCCCTTAGTAGGCCAATTTCTACTAAACTTTGGTGGCTGCACCTGCAAAAAATCTTTAACAGTTTGCATAGACTTAGCTTTGTCCTCCATTTTCTTTAAAAATGCTTCCACAGGCGAACCAAACAACACATCAGACTGTAAAGGAGCATCCAAAATCCTTGTCTTAACATGCTCGGCTAAATTCTGATCCCTCAACCAGGCATGCCTGCGAAGAACAGAACTAGTGGCAGCCACCCTCGAGGAGGCCTGTACAGCATCAAAACCACATTGCAAAGAATGCTTACCCACTTGTTCAGACACATGAACTAAATCCAGCAACTCTTTACACTCAATACCTTCCCAAAGCATCCACCTTAGATTTCAGTTGTGAAAGGAGATAATTTTGATATTTAAGCATGTGAAACTGACAATTCAACGCCCTCATGGCTAAAGTGGAAGAAGTATACACTTTCTTTCCCCATCTATCCAAAGCCCTTGCCTCTTTATCAGTGGGAACAGGGTTTTTAACCACAGAGGCCTTAACACCTTTAGGTCCCTGAGAAACACTTTCCGCGTCTCCCCTAGGACTCTTAAATAGATACTTATGAGCTTGAGGCACCCTATAGTACCTATCAGGTTTAACAGGAGCAGGAGGCAAAGAATCAGGGTCCAGTGAAGCCTCTGCAAAACATCTTCCACCACATTCAACACAGGAGGTATAGCTAAGGGCCTATGCTGGGGCAAAACAAGAATTCCCTAAGCCTTTTCCTGGAATCAGAGTAATCCTGGCCTTCCCATTTAAAGTGCTCCCTCATGGAATGCAGAGTCTCTGAAAATGAGAAATCCTCAGGAGGAGAAGCTGTAGGAGTGGAATCATCCACATCAGAATCAGAATAAGGAGGAAACTCCTGCAAATCTTCCGCAGAAGACTCAGAAGCCTCTGAACACTGTTCAAAACTATCAAACTCGGTTCCACCCTAGGCCTCTTATCAGGAGGGGGCATAGAACCTCTAATCATAGTAATCAAATCTTCCGCCATTTTAAGCATATGTTTCTTAGGCACAGAACCTGAAATGCTAGGAGAAGCCCCACTGAAGCTGAACTTGGCCTACCTCTCAAAGAAGTTTTGGCAACAGAAGGAGGCTCTAACTACCTTGGGAAGAGGAAGAACAGTTACCTGAGAAGCCCCTCAGCTTGGCCTACCTCCTGAGAAGGCACATCCTGTAACAGTAAAGTCTCTGCCTGAGACTCCAAAGAAACTCCTGGCAAAACCTCTGGCTCCACTGAGCCTTCTAAAGAACCGGCGTCCGGGACTGCGGTTCATCAACCCTAGGCTGTTTTGTCCTTGCGCTTCTTGCGGGCGCCGGAGCATCAGGCGGCATTTTATAATTGCAACGCTTCCCAAACACTAACCTGGCACAGTCTAACCGTCTCTTAATAGTGCGTTTGTTAAACCTAGCACAAGAGCGGCATCCAGTGCTCAGGCCCTAAACAAAGTATACACAAGGTATGGTAATCCCTTATCTGTTTCCCACAAGAAATACAGTTATTCACTTTTCTGACATCCGGTTAAATACTGAGGCAAGAAAAACCAAAATGTTCTAGCGAACTCTGATTCGGTCTGAAACTCCGGCGAAATATTTCAGAACGCCAACCTGCACTCGCAAAACTGCTTCTGCATCGGACCATGCGGCAAAAAGACTGAGGATATGGCGTCGGTCATGCGCATTAGTACCCTGGCGTACTGGCGTCAGTCTAATGCGCCCTGACCTATCAGCCATCTCTGGTATTCGGGCCGACTGGACAGCGGACTACCCCCAACAGTAAGGACTGCAGCAATGTGGAACGAAGAACATCGAAAATTTCAGGAGTCTGCCAACCGGCACCTGCGAACGGCTTCTGCTTCGGGCACCGCACAGCAAGAAAGACTGATGTAATGGCGTTGGCTGCATGCTTTATACCGCTGACGACCTGACGTCATGGAAGAAGGGACAGCAACAGACGCAGGACCCAAGACTTTAAGCAGGCCGACTGAGGGCTACTGCAAAGCAGATAAAGCAAATGTAATGACTGCAACAGTGAAACACGAAGAACATCTATGTTTAAGTATAATACACACAGTTTTAAATGCAGTGTCTTTATGTACCAACCTGTAGATCTTTTTGTAATTTCAAGAGGTCCTCATTTTCTGCGTCTGATGAGAGAGCAGCTTCCACTTGCTGAAGCTGGGCCTTATAACCAGCCAGCTGCTTTACGAGGTCGTCAGACATCTGCAATAGTTACAAACAAGAAAAAAAAATGGTGTTGCTTTCTTGTGCTGAAAGACTGAAGTAACAAAGCCAGCCAAACCATGCAATCCACACAAAGCATGAGGAGGAGCAAGTTTATCATTTGGGAGACAGAGGTCAACAGAAAAGCTTACTGGGATTCCAACACCCTCATCTGACCACAGGTACGGACAGAAATGTATACTACACAAAAATGAACTACTGTGCAGTAGCACGCTGACTGCAAACTGCATTTCGGTACCAAACGCATTTAATGACATGCTTATTCTGGAACACAAAGAATAAAGTGCTCTCTCTTCACAGTCATCACACCTCTCAAACTGTCCAGATATTCACATAATGCCCAGATTCTTCTCATATTTTTGGTCTGTTCATCATAAAACTTGTGTTTTTCTGGCAAATTACTGAAGACTGAAGTCACTGAATAATGAAAAACATTTGAGTTTCAGACCTCATAGCCTACAGAAAAATACATGCTAACAAATCCTATTACTCCAACAACTTTCTAAGTTAATAAGAACAGTATTTAAAGTCTGTTCCTATTTTTGAGACTTTGCCCCAATTATTTTAGACTTTGTCCAGATTTCTTGCACTAAGAGGTTGAGAGATATGTGCAAACACTGAAATATGCTCATAGCAAATAAAGTTATTTTTCTTTGTGACTTCATAACTGCATGAGAAATGATCAGTTCAGAGAGATTAGTACAATGGATTCAGAGTAAAAAAAACTTGTACAATCCAGTTAAATGCTGACCTGCTGCGGCTGGTACGCTAACGACACCACCTCAGTCTCTACTCTGACAGAGATGATACTCTCCATTTCATTCTGTGTTGCCTCATAATGAAGAAGTACCCTCACACACACTGTGTGTGTGTGTAACATTCCATATTCACTGGGTGGTGTTTCCACCTCCAATGCTTCCTTTGTAATCCCAACTTGATGCTAATTAAAAAAACTCTGGTAAAATTTGGTAGAGGTAAGGTGAGATGGATCAGTGAGGTATTGCTGCACGAAGTTCAGATTCTGGACAATGACAAACTAACATGAGTGTCAGTACTGTATTAAAACATGCCTGCCTCTATTTTACAAGAATTGAATAGAAAGACCACAGCACAGCTTCATGGACTTGGAGAAGACGACAGCTTTCCCAGACAGTTCAAAGTGCAAAGTTAAAAGTGTACATAACGTTGCAAGTGTGGCAATTAGAAATTACAGTGCATTACTAAGCGGTAGAGTTGTTATTTCACAGCAAGACGTTCTCCAGTTCAATTCTCGGCTGGGCTTGGGAGTGCCTTCTGTGTGGAGTCTGCATGTCCTCCCTGCGGTTGGGTAGCGTTCCAAAGACATGCGTGCATAAAATGGGCGTGCCTTCGTTGAAGGTTGGGTGAGCTGGCACCTCGGCGTTTCGTAAAAATCTACTGCCAATCATTAACGGACCTGAGTTCCGCTGTGGCGACCCCTTGCCGGGAAAAAGCCGAAAGACAAACAACTAAGGGAGAACCACTTAATTTTTGAATCTGAGGCACTCTATACCTGCATGATCCTTATGCAGTTTCAACAGGTTCTCATTTTCATAAGTGAAGCAAAACACAGACTGATATAGTATTCTACTACAGGTCACAGTATTCTTTATTCTGGTTACTGGGAAGGTCTGTAAACACAGCAGACCCAATGCTAACCCAGGTCATCAAAAATAAGTCAACATATCTAATTTATTCCACACCAAAAAGTGGACCTCATACACAGCAATAGGAACTAAACTAGTGTGAGCTAAATGGGGAAGAAAGGCCTTGTGCAACTTTGCTTTCTGCAAAGACTTCAGTTATTAGCAAGAATGTGTAAAGATGTAAAGAAGTCATGGAGGCTAGAGATGACTGCAGTTTCCTGGGGAATCTGTCCCTCGGAGGCATAAGAGGAAATACAGTTGTGGTATTTGGTGACAGTAGGGGATGCAAACAAGTCGTATTAAGGGCTTCCTCGGGCTAAAGACTGCATTGTCCATTGATCAACTTAGAGAAGTTGAAACGTGAAGCACTGTACTTGCCTAGGAACATAAATAACAGACATGTTGATGGGGAGCATGGTCAAGATGGAGGCTTGAGTGCAGCAGATTTTAGTGGGCCTATAATACAAAAAGGTTTCGGACAGGGATTTATTAGCAAACATGATCAAGTCAGTGCTATAAGTTAAGGAAGATTAGTATTTCCTCAGGTTCAAACTACATTAGTCCAAAATAAATACAGCCCTTTAAGGATGGGCTTTTCCAAAACTACTGAGCAGGACACCATTTCTACAAAGCATTCCCAAAAGATAAGGAAAATGCTTGTATGGAACACATTAAAATATATAATGTTGATCACATACAACAGCATGGCAATAAGCAGTTTGGACTTCTAAAATCTATGACCAAACAAAATGTTCAGACAGTGTAGAAATTAGTTTAAACAGAGGAAAAACTGATTTTGCAAGAACACCACACATACTGCGGTGGTGGTGGTGCTGCGGTAGCGTTGTCGCCTCACAGTAAGACGTCCTGTTCGATTCTCAGTTAGAGCGTCTTCTGTGTGGAGACATGCGTGAATGGGCGTACCTTCGTTGAAGGGTGTGCATCAGGGCCGGCAACTCGGCACATAAAAATCTACTGCCAATCATTAGCGGACCTGAGTTCCGCTGCAGCGACCCCTAACAGGGGAAAAGCCGAAAGACACAACAACCACACTGGTGTGCCTGAGAAAAATGGAAGGAGAGAATAGGATTTATTTCCGCACCAGGTAGACGCCCAAAAAAACAAAGAAAAAAAGAAAGGAGTGTTAAACATCCAACAAGACTTTCTCTATGGTAGTGTGCGCGTCCACAGACCTCTCAACATAAATTTCCAGCTAAAAAGGAGACCCTACCATGCTTATACTTGTTATAACTGTTGCAGGATGGGAGAAAACTGTAAATATCTGGTCACCTTCAAAGTGCCCAAACAGTCAGCTCAAGTTAAACTGACTAAAGAATGGTTTGGGCACCAAGCCCCTTCAGAGCTTTCATATCAACAGGAAGAGGAAAGGCTAAAGCCCTGAAAAAGGTCAATGCTAGGAAAATTAAGAGTCCTCGGCCTGGCAACAAAACTACACAAGGGGGTGGAGGGAGAAAGCAGCTAGTTCAGAAGTGATTATTTGAACATCTACTGCTACGGTAAGTTTACTTACACAGCTATGCTATGCTCATCATTAGTATCACTGCTGCAGTAGTCTTTAGATTACCATAGTTCAGACTGACCGAGAAGGAAGGATGAGGGTTCTGAGCGGAAGCCCCTGGAAAATGGTCTTAATAAAGCGGTCCTAAACATGGAGAAGGAATCTAGCTTATAGTGCTCTGTAAAAGTATGCACAGAGGACAAAGCGGCTGATTCTAGAATACAATCCTTTGCAAAAAGCCACAAATGAAGCTAGGCCCTGTTAGAATGAGCCCTGAACATGACTGGAATTGTCTTCACTGAGGTGGATGAGGCAACCACTTGGAAACAGTCTGCATTGAAATAGGTTGTCCTTTTTTATCTTCACAAATGGATAACTGATCAGTGTTCCTGAAAAAATTTCAGTCAACACAGCACCACAGTTGTTGGACGTCCAAGGTATGGAATATCCCTTCCTCATTAATTTCTTGAAAAAGACAGGGAGATGGGTAGCTTGACTCAAAGCAAATCTGATCATCATTGTAGGCACAAAATGACTGATTTTTCAAGGAAACCATATTTTTGTGGAAAATGAGAAAGGGTTGACAGCATAGGAGTAGGGATAAAGTACAATTTTGTACCTACCATAAATGTTGATGTTCGAGTGCTCATACAGCTGCAGTCATTACAGATGGGTTATCCTGCCGTCAGGCGGGTCCTCGGTCGGCCGAATTCCAAAGTCTAGGTCCGGCGTCGGTTGTCGTCGCTTCTTCCCTGACGTCACTGCGGCAGGTGTACAAAAGAGGCAGCCGACGCCATTTTCTTCAGTTTTTCTTGCCCCAGATGTCAGGTGCCCCCAGAAGGAAGGCAAAACATAATGTTATGCAAACATGCAATATAGAATAATCAAAAAACAGTAGTTGCAAGCAAATACACCATAAGAGAATACCCCAAAAAGGTTGTATGATAAGGTGTTTGTCATAAGGCCTGTCCTAAGAGGGGACGGAGGGGGGGGTAACATGGACTGCAGCTGTATGAGCACTCGAACATCTACATTTATGGTAGGTACAAAACTGTGCTATGTTCATCGTGCATACAGCTGCAGTCATTACAGATGGGAAGAATCCCAAAGCTAAGTAAGGGTGGTAGGCACTAAGTGGAACTAGGAGGAGCGAGGATGCCCTGCAAGACTGCTGTGGCAAAACCCGCTCTAGATTTAGAGTATAGTGGAAGATGATGGTGCTTGGAGAAAGTGTGCACTGAACTCCAAGTGGCTGCTTCCAAAATGTCCTTGGTAGGGACGCCCCTGAGGAAAGCTGCAGAGGTAGCTGTGGCCCTGGTGGAGTGGAATCTGATGCATGCAGGCACAGTTTTTCCATGAAATGAGTAACAAAAGCGTATGCAGTGGGCTATCCATTTTGAAATTGTCTGTTTGGAAATAGCCTTTCCTTGAGCACCTGTAGCATGGGACACAGAGTTGCTCGGATTTCCTGAATGGCTTTGTCCTGTCCAAATAATAACGAAGTTGTCTGTGAATGTCCAAGGAATGTAGTAGTCTTTCCCCTTTGTTTTGTGGATTTGGATAAAAGGTAGGTAAGTGGATAGTCTGATTCAAAGCTACACTGGATACTACCTTTGGCATAAAGGTAGGGTTGGTTCGTAAGGAAACTTTGTCTTGATGGAAAATGATGAATGGTTGCACAGCCATGAGGGCCTGTAGCTCCGAAACCCTGCGTGCTGAGGGGATAGCCAGAAGAAAGGCTGTTTTCCATGACAAGTACTGCAGTTCTGTTGAAGAAGCTGGATCAAAGGGAGGAAGGGTCAGCTTTTCCAATACGAAGTTGAGGTCCCAAGCAGGGACTGGTGGTTTCCTTGGGGGTTTTATATTTTTTGCCCCTCTGAGGAACTGCCTTAAGAGAGGATGTGAGAATAAAGGAGGATCTGTGTTGTATTGTGCAGAAATGGCTGAAGCATGGATCTTGATGGAGGAGAAGGAAAGTCCACTATTTAACATCTCAGCTAGGTATCGTTTCCATTTGGCGGAGTAGGCTTTTCTAGTAGAAGGTCTTCTGGCCTCCAAGAGGACATCCTGCACCTGCTTGGAGAGGAGAGTCTGTTGGGAAATCAAGGAATTCTCCATGCAGCTAGATTTAGGGTTTTGAGCTGGCTGTGAAGAGTTTTGTAGTTGTGCTGGGACAACAGAAGAGGGACTAGAGGTAGGATCCATGGTGGGGAATGTGTCAGGCTCTTCAGGAGCGGATACCAGTGTTGTCTTGGCCAGTCTGGAGCAATGAGAATCATTTGCGGCCTCTCTGCTCTGGCTTTTAATAGAACTTTGGGCAGTAGAGGAAGAGGTGGGAAGGCATAAACTGTCAATGTTGTCCAATTGAAAGAGAGTGCGTCCACTTTCCAGGCCTGTGGATGATAGGTCCTTGAACAAAATTTTTTCAACTGGTAATTTCTGTGGATAGCAAATAGATCTATGTCTGGCTGTCCCCATGCCTGAGTTATCTTTGTGAAAACTTGAGGATGCAACTTCCATTCGTGTGGATCTGTCATATTTCTGCTTAGGTTGTCTGCCAGTGTGTTTTCCTTCCCTGGCAGTAATTGTGCCTGTAGCTGAATTTGCAATTCCACTGCTGTGTTCCATAGGGTCATGGCTTGCCTGCACAGGGGGTATGAATGAGTTCCCCCCTGTTTATGTACCACATCACTGTGGTGTTGTCTGTCCTTATCAATAGCTGGCCTGGATGCAGTAGGTCTTTGAAGGTCATAATAGCATTTTGTACGGCTAGCATTTCCTTTTGGTTGATGTGTAGGTGCTTCTCTTTTTGGGACCATTTTCCCTGAATGCACTGATCTGCCATGTGTGCTCCCCAGGCGTAGTCTGAGGCGTCTGTTGTGATGATTTGAGTTGCTTGAGGTACACAGAAAGGGAGACCTGTGTTTCTTTGGCATGCTTGAGCCCACCAGAAAAATTCCTTCTGAAGGCATGGAATGAATGGTATAATTGTTTCCAAGCTGTGGCTGTGTTGAGACCATAAGTTTTTTAGGTACCATTGAAGCTTCCTCATATGCAGCTTTGCACATGGGATTAGTAGGATGCAAGATGCCATGAATCCCAGAGCCTGCAGGACTTTCCTTGCAGTTATCCTGGTGAAAGTTGCCATTTTGCTGAAGTATTGAGACAGTTGCCCTTGTTTGTCTGGCGTGAGGTAGGCCATCTGAGTGGTTGTATTCAAGCTGGCACCCAGGAAAATTATTTGTTGAGAGGGTATTAGTTTTGATTTCTTTTTGTTGACTGTGTATCCCAGGAAGTTCAATAGTTTTATTACAAACGCCAGGTGCTGCAATAGTATGTCCTTGCTGTCCGCTTGGATCAGGCAGTCGTCCAGATATGGGTAGATTTGTATCTCTTGTAGTCTGCAGAAGGCGATTACTGATGCCAGGCATTTCGTAAACACTCTGGGTGCAGTAGATAAGCCAAAGGGCAATGCAGAGAATTGGTAATGGGTTGAACCTGCAAGAAATCTGAGGTATCTTCTGCAATCTTGTCTGATAGGGACATGCAGGTATGCCTCCTTGAGGTCCAATGTTACCAGCCAAGACTCCTTGCCCAGCATGGGAAGAAGCTGCTGTAATGTGAGCATCTTGAATTTTGGCACCTGTAGATATGTGTTTAGGATGGATAGGTCTAAGATAGGTCTCCAATCTTTGTCTTTCCTTGGTACCAGGAATAGTCTGGAATAAAACCCTTGACCTTGTTCTTTTGCAGGTACCTCTTGAATCGCTTTCATGTCCATGAGAGCGGAAATTTGTTTTTGTGCCTCTGCCCTTTGATTTTGTGGCAGGTTTGGCATGCCTCTCATTTTTGGAAGGGTGTGAAAGTGGAACCTGTAGCCTCTGTCTATAATGTCCAGAATCCATTTGTCTTTTGTAACAATATGCCAATTTTTTGAGAATAGTGCCAGTTTTCCGCCCAAAGGTGCTGCCATTAAAGGTTTGCTTGGCAGGTGTAGGGGCAAGTCATTGTGTCCGTTTTCTAAATGACTGTGATCTATCTTCTCCACCTCTTGGGGTTGGTGCTTGCCACTGTCTGGCTCTGTAAGATCCTTGAGGTTGGCCTCTACCCCTTGGGCATCTGTATCTGCCCCTTTGAGGTCTGTCCGTGGCTGAAAAGGACCAATTTTTTGAAGGCCAGTTTCTGCTGAAACGTGGAGGTTGTACCTGCAGGAAATCTTTCACTGTTGGCATTGATTTTGCTTTTTCCTCCATTTTCTTTAGTACCTCCTCAGCTTTAACACCAAACAATACATCCTTTTGAAGAGGTGCATCTAATAATTTAGCTTTGACATGATCTGGTAAGGTTTGCTCTTTAAGCCAAGCATGCCTACGTATAACAGACCCCGTAACAGCAGCTCTACATGAGGCCTCTAAGGCATCAAAACCACACTACAAGGTATGTTTACCCACTTGCTCTGCGCCATGCAACAAATCCTCCAACTCTTTCAAATCTGGTTGTTCTGGTTGTGTCATTTTGCTTTTCAACTCAGATAGCAAAAACTGTTGATACTTTAACATATGGAACTGACAGTTTAATGCCCTCATGGTTAAAGTGGCCGAGGTGTACACCTTTTCCCCCCACCTTTCTAAAGCTCTGGAATCTCTCTCTGAAGGTAATGGGTTTTTAGCAGTAGAGGCCTTAATTCCCTTGGGACCCTGTGAAATAGTTTCTGGGTCAGCAGCATGGCTTTTGTATAGGAACTGGTGAGAATCAGGAACCCGGCAATACCTGTCTGGTTTAACAGGAGCTGGGGGTAAAGAATCTGGATTAAGGCTGGCTTCTGTGTACACATAATCCAAAATATCTAAAACAGGAGGGATAGCCAGGGGCCTATGCTGGGGGAGCAGTAGAAATTCCCTGAGCCTTTCCTTGGAATCCGAGTAATCTTGGCCTTCCCAGTGAAAGTGTTCCCTCAATGTATGCAGGGTTTCCCCAAAAGAGTAGTCCTCAGGGGGGGAGACCGAGGGAATAGACTCCTCAGCATCAGAGTCTTCGAAAGGGGAATAGGCGTAATCCTGGTCCTCAGAGTGTTCTGAGGTAACAGAAGCTTGATCTGAGGAAGGGTAGTCTTCCTCTAATCTGCGTCTTTTGTCAGAGGGGGGTTGAGAACCCCTGATTAAAGTAATCAAATCCTCAGCCATTTTAAGCATCTGCTTTTTAGGCATGGGGCCTTGAGAGGAGGTCTGAGGACCCTGTGTTTTGGTTTTCCTGGCTGCCTTAGATTTAGTGAAAGATTTAATAGAGGAGGAGGAAGGCCTGAAGACGCCTTGAGAAATGGCAGGCCTGTCTAAATTCTGAGTTTCCCCGCCAAGAGTGGCATCGGTATCTGCAGTAGGAATGGGGACCGAGGAGCCTGCGACTTCAGGTACTGTAGTCACCGGTAATGCATTGTCATCGGTACTCAGGGGCTGCGTAGGCGCCTCGCTGGGAACCGGAGAACCGGTAGTCGGCCTAAGCGTGGTCTCAGTAGTCGGTGCAGACCTCGGATGTCGGTCCTTATCTTTGCGTCTTTTGCTCAAAACTGGAGTCGGAGTATCCGACGACATGATATAATTAAATTTTTTGCCAAAATAATGAAGGGTGAACTCCGCCCGGCGCTTAGTGCGCTTGTTGAATCTAACACAAAAACGGCAGGCCGAGACGTCGTGGTCTGGGCCTAAGCAAGGTATACAGAAAGAGTGGAAATCCTTATGCGGTATTTGCTTCCCACATGAAATGCAATTATTAACTTTGTCTGACATCGGTCTGAGGCAAGAAAAGTTTCCCCAACGGGGTACTTAGCTTTCAAGAAGACTTCGGCTGAAATACTTTCGTAAATCTCAAGAGCTGGCCGACCGGCACTTGCGAACTGCTTCTGCTTCGGGCACCGCATGGCAAGAAATACTGAAGAAAATGGCGTCGGCTGCCTCTTTTGTACCCCTGCCGCACTGACATCAGGGAAGAAGCGACGACAACTGACGCCGGACCTAGACTTTGGAATTCGGCCGACCTAGGACCCGCCTGACGGCAGGATAACCCATTTGTAATGACTGCAGCTGTATGCACGATGAACATCAATAGGAAGTAATTGAGCTGCTAATGAAAGGGAGGGAGGAAAGAAGATTTTGGGTTTTAGCAAGTCTTTAAATGTGAAAAGGGAGAGGTTTTGTAGAAAATTAAAATACATGGGGGAAGAGTACAGTAAATGTCAGATCACACAGGACAAGATTGTAAATAAGTGTAGTGTACAGATTTGATAGAGCCGCAAAAAGGGGAAACTTTAGTTGCAGCAGAAGAAAATGAAAAATTGAAATAAACAGGTGTGGAAATTTGAAAGAATATCGATAACACTGTTCAATAGAGGAACTAGACAGTAGTGATTAGAGAGTTTGTTTGTAGTTAGGGTAGGGGAGATAGCTGGAAGTGGGGCATGAAGACAGCTACCCATGTCTGAGAGATGTTGCTTTAGTTGTACTTTGAAAGATTTTAGTATTTTTAACTTGTGTAAGAGCTAGGGGTGTGAAGTTTCAGATTTTTTGAGAGGAGAGAGGAATACAGGGAGTCTCCTGAAGAATTTGTACATTTGGTAACAGCAACAATTTAAGTGGGAAAATATTTTGACAAAATTGCCATGTACACAGTAAAGTGTGCGAGTCTGTGTGTGTGTGTGTGTGTGTGTACAGTGGAAGTCGCAACCAACTTTGTGCAACTGGAATTTATAAGATGTCCAACCTGACAAACCCACTGCAATGGACAAGGAGATGCCCTTAAATAGATGTGTCCCTAAAATTTAAGATGTGAAACTAAACACTTGTGCAAGGAGCATTCCATTAGAAGATTGCAACTGACAAGATGGAAATGTCAGAAACACATGGAAAACCTGCTCCCTGGTAAAACTAGTGGACCATTCATAGTCACTGATGGCTGCAGACTTCAATAAAAGTTGATTGCAGGAATGGAGATAAAGAATCCAGGCAAACACTATGCCTAGCCTAGACTAATCTAACTAACCTGAACTAAAGGAAGCAGAAAACAAACACTCATTTCTACATTAAAATTTTCATAACCATGACATGCAAAACAGGCAAATCAACTACTGCTTTAAACCTACTCACCCTTTCAAACGTAGCCAAGCTATTCATTCAATGCCCTATCCATACCTCTCAACCTGGAAACATAAAAATCTGGGCAAGGCCCATGAAAAATAGGTACAAATCGGTACGCTGATTAACACAAATCTGTATGCTGATTAACATCTAATTTGCATACATAATTACATAATCCCACCCACTCCAATGGAATTGTGGGATACCAACTTTCAAACACAAACTGAAGAACAGACAACCAAAAGATGGAACCAGGGTCACCCTTGCAGCCATTCCAATGTCCCATTACCTGGCTATTTCGCCCCATTTACCATAAACACCAACGTGTGCAAACTGCTTTACTTCTACAAGTATTATTTGGATTTTATTTTTACATTTTACAGCACAACAATGCACAAACACTAATAGACATCTGGTAAACAAAGCAATACTGTCTCACAATGAAAACAGACTTGGCAATTAAACTTCTCTGCCCTTGAAATTCACATTCATTGAAACAACACTGAAACCCACACCACATCCAAAGAAAATGCATCTGGCCAGTGGTGGATAAAGATTACCTTTGGGCTGTTTTCAAATCAATGGCCCCTTGCACACAAAAAAAGAAACATAAATGTGTTCTTTTCTTTGATACACCTTCCTGACTTTATTAAATTATATTCCTTGTGACCTTGGATAATACAATACACTTGTTAGACAGATAGCATTTTAAATTTATACATTTTTCCAGTAGGCTGTACTGTACACAATGAAACAAAATGCATGAACCAATAATGACAAAAACTGCCCAATTCAGAACATTTCCATCATAAAAGTCTACTTCCACACCCACACTACAAATAGAATGACAGTAGTGTAAGCCATAGGCATCTCGCACAGCTTCTTGCACTTATATTCAATTTAATTTTTTAGGGGCAAAAGGTCAAAAACCAGGGACACGTTTTAAACGCTGCTTGTATAATTTTGTAAAGTTGCTAGAATTACCAAAACGTCAGCCAGCCAAAAGCAGCCGGTCTTATCTTTTACAGAAATCTTAAGTCTCCTCTAGTTACTATACTCCTCTATTCAGCACCCCAAAAGACCCAATATTTCCACTGATTACAAGCAACATAGGTTCCTGTGAACGTCAACAATTCTCAATATGCTTAATATGTACATTCTCACTTCTCCAGCACAAAATGCACCTCTACCAATACCAGAAGAGAAGATGTACATAGTTTATAATGCATTTACCAAACAAGTAGATCAGGTAGCTAAGCTTACAGACTGAAGTACACCTTTTGTCCATTTTAAATCATTGTAACTATCATAAATGATGTCCAGCATGCAAGTACCCTGACAAATAGTCATAGGAAGCACAAACAAGACATAACTCCAACCCTTCAAACTTTGTGTTTATATGCGTATGTGTGTGTGCATGCGTATATATATATATATATATATATATATATATATATATATATATACACATCTCTATATATTTTTTTTTTTTTTTTTTTGTGTATGTATGTACATATAGGCGTGTGTGTATACATATGTACATTAGACACAGATGCCTCATCTCATGGCTAACAGACTTGTCACTTACTCTGAACATGTACACTCCTTACTCATAAAAAAGTTAAAAAGATTCGCAACCATGAACACTTAACACTTGTTGATTACTATACCAATTTAACTTCACTGGCAGATGATATTATTTTGTATATAACAAATCAAAACAACATTTTGGTGTTGTGGAGCACTTTACGGGACAGTTTCACATCTTTCTGGGATATAAAATAAAGATAAAACAAAACAAAAGGCTAGAGGTAAACTAGGTACCCACACATGAACTGGTTCAGCAATACTCATAACTATAGGGACATATGAAAACTATTTAGGTGCTCAAGTGTTCATGTGAAAACACAGAATATGCAGATCTGTCTTAGCCTTGACCTTGTGTTTGTACTAATTTTAATAATATGTTTCCCAGAAATGATGACTGGCATGAACATTTTTTGTTAAATTTTACTAATGCCCTTCCTGCATAAATGAATACAGCAACTGCACAAGGCATACTCATACTTCTTATATTGCACTAACCCAATAAAGAGCTAAAATCCTCAACTTTCTAATTGCTCACATTTGGCAAATCCAGGGAAAAAAGAAAGCTCAGCCTCACTACCCCCTTTAACACTGAATAACCTTATAAGTATAGCACAAAATTAGTAGTATCAGCAACTTAAACATGAAACACACATTCTGCACTAACACAGTCACTGTGTAGTCATACGATCTTTTCTCCGACTTTCCTTTCTTCCACAAGTCCTACTTCACCTTGCTGCTGCTGTTCTGCTCTTCGTCATTATATATATTTTTTTATTCACTTTACCTTCTTACCTCTAATTTCTTTTTCATGGTGAAATACACTGACTTTTTTTTCGTACTTTGTGTGACCCCTTGCAAAGAAATGTCTCCTCTACCTTCTCCAATCAGTCCATTCTCTCCACATATGAGGGGGAAAGTACAGTTGTGTACACTTACCATAAATGTAGATGTTAGAGTGTATTCACTGTTGCAGTCATTACATTTGGGTAATCTGCTGGCAGGTTGCCCTCAATCGGCCTGAATTAAATATATACACACACACGCGCACACGCGCACACGCACACACACACACACACACACACACACACACACACACACACACACACACACCAATATAACTTTTCCTTCATCTACAAGCAAATACACCACATAGATAGAGAAGGAAAGATAACTTTAGAATGACAGGGGGGATGGCGGGAGGGTAACCTGGACTGCAACAGTGAATACACTCTAACATCTACATTTATGTTAAGTGTACACAACTGTACTATGTTCTTACTGTTTCACTTTTGCAGTCATTACATTTGGGTAGAACCCCAAAGCTATGGTTGGGAGGCTGGAGCTAAACAGCATTAGGTGAGTCTATAAGGCCCTGCAGCACTGCAGTGGCAAAGCCTGCCCTGGACTTAAGAGTAGAGAGGCAAATGGTAATGCTTTGTAAAGGTGTGAACAGAACTCCAAGTAGCAGTCTCTAGAATGTCTTTGGTTGGTACTCCTCTGAGAAAGGCTGCTGACGTAGCTGCAGACCTGGTGGAATGAGTCCTAATGCCCATGGGCACAGATAATAGCCTTTCCTTCTGATCCTGCAGCATATGACACTAATAATTGCTCAGTTTTTCTTAGAGCTTTAGTCCTGCTCAAGTAGAATCTTAGCTGTCTGTGTACGTCCAAGGAATGCATAATTCTTCCCCCTTTGTTCTGCGGATTTGGATAAAAAGTTGGCAGAGGAATCGTTTGGTTAAGAGCCACACTGGAAACCACCTTAGGCATAAAAGTAGGATTTGTCCTCAGAGACACCCTGTCTGGGTAAAATATGATAAAAGGCTCTACAGCCATGAGGGCATGTAGCTCAAACTCTCCTTGCTGAAGTAATTGCTAGTAGCAGAGCTGTCTTCCATGATAAGAACTTTATATCAGCTGGTTCAAATGGAGGCAGAGTGAGCTTTTCCAACACATAATTGAGGTCCCATGCAGATAATGGTGATCTTCTACGAGGCCTTAAATTTTTGGCTCCACTAAGACACTGCTTTAGTAAGGGATGAGAAAAGATTGGTGGCTCTGTATTGTAATGAGCCAAAATGGCAGAGGCATGGATTTTGATGGATGAGAAAGATTTAGAAGTTATGTACCTACCATAACGTTCCATGTTAGTTGTCTTCTCTCGCCTTCTTTCTTGCTGGATGGGTTCGGAGCCGATCCTCGGCTCCGACTCGGCACTTGCTTTAGCTCGAGAACTCCTTTTACCAGCTCGAGGCAACCCTATATCCCATGATGCAAGGCGGCACTACCTCAGATCTCGTTTGGCAGCTAACTGACCCTGCTAAAGACTATCCTAACATAATTAGGAACCATGTTCCTAAAAGAAGTCCTCATAACAATGCTCCAGAGGAAGCAATCTAATAGGAACTCTCCAAGATCTGTCCAGGCCAGGGGGAAGGAGGGAGGGACGCAAGAAAGAAGCGAGAAGACAACTAACATGGAGCGTTATGGTAGGTACATAACTTCTAAATGTTAAGTTGTCAATCTCGCCTTCATTCTTGCTGGATGGGACAGCGTCCTAGCACCTGTATCGGTGGCTCAATGGAACAGACTCTTGAGAACTGTGGAACCAAAACTGGCCCTATCTCTGGAGGCCAAATCCAACTTGTAATGAGACACAAAGGTATGAGGCGTGGCCCAAGTAGCTGCTGCACAAACAGTGTCAACGGGAAGTCTATCCTGAAAGGCTACAGAAGTGGATAGACTCCTGGTCGAATGTGCTTTTGGCTTAGAAGATAGTTGTTTGCCCCTGAGAGAGTACACATAGGAAATGGTGGAAGTCAACCACCTAGATAAGGTCACTTTAGAAACTGGAAGACCTAATCTGTTTTCTGCATAGGAGACAAACAATTGGTCTGATTTTCTAATTTGTTTAGTCCTATGCAAGTAGTACCTGAGCTGACGATGGACATCCAAAAAGTGCAGCTTCTGTTCAGCTCTGTCAGAATAGTTAGGAAAGAAAACTGGTAGATCTATAGATTGGTTAATATTGGTTTGAGATACAACCTTGGGAAGAAAGGAAGGGTTAGTTCTTAACGAAACCCTATCCTTATGAAAAAACAGATAAGGTGAACGAATGCAGAGGGCCTGCATCTCAGAAACTCTTCTTGCAGAAGTAACAGCCAGTAAAAATATAGTTTTCCGTCAATAACTTCAAAGAACATGTAGCAGGCGGTTCGAAGGAGGTAGAATTAGGGATGCCAACATTAAGTTTAGATCCCATTGCGGAGGAGGATGTTTCACAGGCGGTTTTAGGAAAAACTCCTCTCAAAAGGCCTTGCATAACCTATGAGACATGATGTTATTGTCATGCAAGCCAACATGATACTTGGAAATAGCAGCCAGTTGTACTTTGACTGTAGATGACGAGGATCCTGAATGAAAACCTCCGCCAGGAAATCTAAAACAGAATGTACAGGAGCAGTAAAAGGATCAATATTTCTGGCGTTTGCCCAAATTGAAAAACGTCGCCACTTGCTAGCATAAATAGTTCTAGTGGACGACTTCAAAGAAGACACTAAAATGTCTCTGAGTCAGAAATCATTGGTAGCCTGGCTAGGGAAGGAAGTGGAGCAACCAAGCAGTGAGGTTGAGAGAATGAATGGCCCGGTGCTGCTGACCCGACTGGTGGATCAAAAGATCCGGAACTGGGTCCAGATGCCAGGGCTGCACCAGAAGATGACGATGTAGAGACGGAAACCAAATTTGTCGAGGCCAATATGGAGCAATGAGGATCAATTTGGCTCTCAAAACGGTGGCTTTCTGAATGACTTGTGGAATCAATGGAAAGGGAGGAAAAGCATAAAGAAGTCCCCGAGGCCAATCCTGGGTTAGAGAGTCTCTCAAGGGCTGGCCTGGAAGGGGAAATAGTGTGAAGTAATCTGGGCACTTGCTGTTTTGAGGGGTAGCGAAAAGATCGCAAGAAGGAGTGCCCCACTTCAGAAAAATCTGATCCACTACAGATTGATTGAGAGACCATTCGTGAGGCATCAGAATAGATCTGCTTAGCCTGTCCGCCAATAGGTTGGATCTGCCGGGGATGTGCGTTGCTATCAGAAACCGCTGAGAAGAGATCGCCCATTGCCAAAGTCTGAGAGCTTCTCGACATAAGGGATAGGACCTGGTTCCGCCCTGTTTGTTGATGTACCAGACCACGGACATGTTGTCCGTCTGTACTGCAATTGTCCCCGTGGGAAGAAAGTCGTCGAGGGCTTGCAACGTTAAAAGCACTGCTCTCATCTCCATGACATTTATGTGCAGATGGTATTCTATGGGTTGCCACGTCCCGTGGACCATCCTGCCCTGATAATGCCCCCCCCCCACCCGATCAGAGAGGCATCCGTGGTGACTGTGGCAACTGGAGGAGGGGGAACAAAGGGTCGGCCCTGATGAAGAAGAGGGGAAGATATCCACCAGCCCAGATGAGCCCTGCAAGACTGTGCCACTAAGATCTCGTGTCTCATCGGAAGATCGTGATGCGACCACTGTGTGAAAAGCATCCACTGCAGGAGACGCATGTGAAAGCGAGCCAGTGGTAGAAGAACAATGGCCGCAGCCATTAGACCTAGAACTTTCAGGACAAACCTGGCTTTGATCTTTTTGCTTTGTAACAGAAGCCGAACAAATTTTGGATGTCCAGAATTCTTTGATCTGTTAGCCTGGCTAACATTTTGACGGTATTTAACTCTGCCTATAAAGGTGATAGATTGGCAAGGCAGCAGAGAGGATTTTTGAAATTTACCGAAATTCCCAGTTTCTTGCAAAGCTGTAGGGTATAGTCTCTGGACCGAAGAAGCTGATGCTTGGTGGTGGCGGAGAGGAGCCAGTCGTCCAAATAAGGAAACACCTGGAATCCTCGCCGTCTCAGGTGAGCTGTGACCACTGCCATGCATTTGGTGAACACTCTGGGGGCTGAAGTGAGGCCAAAGGGCAGTGCTCTGAATTGGTAATGAGTGGCTCCCAGCCGAAAGCGGAGAAACCTTCTGGTGCGTCTGTGAATCTTTATGTGATAGTACATCCTGAAGATCTATAGAGCACATCCAGTTGTCCTTGCCCAGAAAGGGCAGAATGGATTGCAGCGTGACCATCCGGAATCTTGCCTTCTTGACAGACTTGTTTAGTCTGCTTAGGTCTAGTATCGGTCTCCAATCTCCCGTCCTTTTGGGGACCAAAAAGAATCTTGAGTAGAAGCCGGATCCTACTTGGTCTGCCGGCACTGTCTGGATGGCTCTTTTTTCCAGGAGTTTTGAAACCTCCTGTCTTGCCAAATCCCTTTGACCGGGTGAGATGTCTGGAAGGGATTGTAGAGGTAATGGAAACCTTTCAAGGGGATTTTGTAACCCTCGGATATGATCGACTGTACCCACCTCTCTTGGGATAGGGATTGCCAGGCTACTGGGTACAGTGAAATTCTTCCCCCGGCTGCCTCCAAGGGTGGACAGTCGGGCAACACCTCAGGGATGCTGAAAGGGCTTCTCAGGAAGAGACTCCCTGTTGCCCTGGTTCTGAGGACCCCCTGCCTCTAGGGCGTCTATTATTGTTACCCCTCTGCGGTAAACTGACCACGTGTCCGGTGTAGCTCCTTGGGCTTTTCGGAACCACATCTTCCCCCCCTTCTGACCCTTGGGATAAGGTCTAGAAGGAGTGGAAAACTGGACTCCAACGGCAGAAAGAGTTTTACCGTCCTGCTCACATCTGGTCAAAGTATCCTTCACCTGAGGTCCAAACAAAGCCGAACCATCAAAGGGGGTGTTGGTGAAGGACGCCTTAAAGAGGTCCGCAAAATTACACAGCCGCATCCAGGCTTGGCGTCTTAAGAGCAACACCTGTGCCTGCGGCCCTGCTCGCTCCATCGGCCGCATAAGAAATGAGCCGCATGGAGGAGTTAGATATGGAATTCAGGATAGCCAGCTGTGAGGCAATCTTTTCCTGAGCCCCAGCAGCAGAATGATCCTAGACTACTTCTCCCAGTTCCTTGAGAATATCTCGTTGAAGCCTGGTGAAGTGACAAAGGTAATTCAGCGAACGCATAGCAAAGGTCGCTGAAGAAAACATCCGCTTTCCATACCTGTCCATGGTCCTAGAATCCTTATTAGGAGGATAGACAGGTACTGAAGGATCCGCCAGTTCCTTTTTAGTGGCCACCGCCACCACCATAGCATCCACAGAGACACCTTTGGAAAGGAACTGTTTATCCGAAGGGGCCGTGATGAACTTGGATGGTCTCCTGGGGACAGGTTCCACAGAATCTGGAGCCGCCCACGCCTTCCGAGCCACTACCTGCATGAGTGGGTCGAAAGGCGGAGACACCCAGGAGGTGGAGGGTCGGGATCCAAAAGCCTCCAGGTATACCGACTCATCCTCGGAGGGGTCAATGGAGGGCCAATTCCCCCTCTGTTTGAGGAGCTCTAGGATGTCTGAAAAGGAGACATCCTCAGAGGGGGACCGGGGGGAACCCTCCGACTCATCTAAGTCGGTATCAGATGTAGTAGACTTGGGGAGTCTGTGTGTTTCCTCTTACGCCTCTTCCGAGGGGTTCCCCTGCAGGATCAGGAGAAACCTCGGAAGAGGAGGAAATTCCCAGTGGGGAAACCTGGGGCGATGGATCCCTGGGCCTGAGAGCAAGAGGCTGGCAAGAGGCATCTGCAGGCACTGATGAGGGAGGAGCTAGAGGGACAGACCGCTGACCTGGCTCTGAGGCCAGGACACTCCTCATCACCTCAAAGGCTCCTCTCCCCGGGAGACCAGAACACACCCGCTCGAAGAGACAGGAATGGTCCGCTCCAAAGAGAGAAGCTCGAGGCCGTCGGTGCCGAGCTTACCAGAGCCGAAGCCCGAGAGGGAGAGCGGGTCAGACAAGGGTCCGATGCCACTAGCCCCTCGGAGCCGACAGTGGAAACCCTGACGGATCCTTCCAAGGAAGGTCTCAAGGAAGAGATCGGAGCCGAGGGCGACCGAGCGCAACGATGTATCGGCTCCGCATCGAAACAGTCGCTGTCCCTAGAAGCTCCGGCTCCGAACTCTGGTGCGGAGTCGGAGGAGGAAGCTCAATGATAGGGGTTATAGCCACAGTCTGTTGAGACGGGCTATGGAGCATTTGGGCCAGTGCCTGAGACTTCAACAGCCTGCTTACCACCCTCTCCAAGTCGTGGTCAGACAGCCTGGAAGATCTCGAAGATCGGCTCCGATGGCTCCGCTCCGATAAAAGAGGAGATCCCGGAGCCGAGTGGATACTCATAATAGAGGGGGACCGAGATCTCTTACGGGTCGAAGCCATCGGAGCCGAAGTCCCTAGAACTCCAGATGGAGCCGAAGATTTCTCGGCTCCGATGCTGGATAAAGTGTCGGCTCCAGCCGGAGCCGACAAGGCCACCGTAGTCAGGGTATCGGAGCCGGCCGGCACCGAACCCACTACATTAGAAGAAACAGTATCGACTCCAGCCGGAGCTGATGTCGGCTCCGACGGAGCCGAAGCCACCGGAGGAGGCTTGGACACTGTAGCCTGAGCCTTCGGTGGCTTATGAGGTTTTCCTGACTTAGGAGGAGAACAGTACAGTTTTGTACCTACCATAAATGTAGATGTTCGAAGATCCACATTGCTGCAGTCCTTACACTTGGGGTAGTCCGCTGTCCTCGGTCGGCCCGAATATCAAAGTATAAGGCTGACGTCTGTCAAGGCGCATTAGACTGACATCAGGACGTCAGGGTACAAATGCGCATGACCGACGTCATATCCTCAGTCTTTTCTTGCCCCAGATGTCAGAAGACCCTAACAAGAAAGGTCAAAACCCAAAGACAACAAAACCAACAACCAACCCTCCTAGCACTAATAATATGTACAATATATACAATATACACAATATTTACAATCCAACCCACACAACCGCCTCTAACTACAGAGGGGAAGGAGGGAGGGTAAATTGGACTGCAGCAATGTGGATCTTCGAACATCTACATTTATGGTAGGTACAAAACTGTACTATGTTCTTCATCTCACATTGCTGCAGTCCTTACACTTGGGTAGAATCCCAAAGCAGAGGTAAGGGAGGCTGGCACAACTATAAAGAAGCAGGAGCTGCCAAAATGCCCTGTAAAATAGCAGTGGCAAAACCAGCCCTAGATTTAGAGTAAAGTGGAAGGTGATAATGCTTAGAGAAAGTATGCACAGAACTCCAAGTAGCTGCCTCCAAGATATCTTTAGTTGCCACCCCCCTTAAAAAAGCTGTTGAAGTGGCAGTAGCCCTAGTGGAATGAGGCCTAATCCCAGCTGGAACCTCCTTGCCATGATGGGAATAACAGAAAGCAATGCAAAACCCAATCCACTTTGAAATAGTTTGTTTTGACACAGGCTTGCCCTGAGAACTCAAAGCAAAAGAAACAAAACTGCTGAGACTGCCTGAACCCTTTAGTTCTGCTCAAATAATATCGCAACTGCCTGTGTATATCCAAAGTGTGCAAAATCTTTTCCCCTTTATTTTGGGGGTTTGCATAAAAGGTAGGCAAATGAATAGTTTGGTTTAAAGACACACTAGAAACCACTTTAGGCATAAAGGAAGGATTAGTACGCAAAGATACCCTATCCTTATGGAAAATTAAGAAAGGCTCAACTGCCATAAGGGCCTGTAATTCAGAAACCCTTCTCGCAGAGGTAATGGCTAACAAAAAAGCAGTCTTCCAAGATAAATATTTCAACTCAGCAGTAGCTGCAGGCTCAAAAGGTTGTAGAGTAAGTTTCTCCAACACAAAATTGAGATCCCAAGCAGGAGTAGGAGCTCTCCGTGGGGGTCTTATATTCTTTGCCCCTCTAAGGAATTGCTTAAACAAAGGATGAGAAAACAATGGTGGGTCACAATCATAGTGAGCAGAAATTGCTGCAGCATGAATCTTAATAGAAGAGAAGGACAAACCTTTGTCCAGTAACTCAGTAAGATATTGAAGAGCCACACTTAAATTAGGCTTAGAAACATCAAATGCTTTTGCTGCACTCCAAAATAAAAATCTCTTCCATTTATCTGCGTACACTTTCCTTGTACTAGGCCTTCTGGCTTCCAAAATAACATTCAAAACTTGCTGTGGAAGCTGAAACCCTCCAGGGTTTAAAACAGAATATGCCAGGCTGTCAGGTGAACAGAGTGAAGTTTGACATTGAGTAAATGACTGTTCTCCTGAGTCAGCAGGTGTGGAATCGAAGGTAAAGGCCATGGAGGCTTCCGTACCAGACTTCTCAGTAGTGGGTACCAATGCTGTCGAGGCCAATCTGGAGCTATTAAAATCATCTTTGGCTTGTCCTGTCTGACCTTCAGAAGTACCTTTGGGAGGAGAGGCAGAGGTGGAAAGGCATACACATGAAGATTGCTCCAATTGAATGAAAGAGCATCCACTTTCCAAGCTGTGGGATGAAAACTTTTTGTGCAAAACTTTGGCAGCTGGTAGTTTAGTGGAGAAGCGAACAGATCTATGTCTGGAGTCCCCATGACACTGTCAATTTCTGAAATACATGAGGATCCAATTTCCACTCGTGGGGATCCATAATTTGTCTGCTCAACACATCTGCTAAGGAGTTCTGTGCTCCGGCAGAAACCTTGCCTGAAGATTTAGCTGTAAACTGAGAGCAGTCTCCCACAAAATCATTGCTTGTCTGCACAGAGGATAAGAATGTGTTCCCCTTGCTTGTTGATGTACCACATGACAGTTGTGTTGTCTGTTAGAATCAACACCTGCCCTGGAAGAAGTAAATCCTTGAAAGCTATTAATGCAAATTGGACTGCTAACATCTCCTTCAGGTTGATATGTAGATGTAGAAGTCTGGCAGGCCACGTGTCTTGTATCCACTTTCCATTTAGATGAGCTCCCCAAGCTTTGTCTGAGGCATCTGTCGTTAGAATCTGACTTGCCTCTGGCCGGGTCACAGAGTCCCTTGTTTAGGTGACATTCCTGAGCCCACCACAAAAATTCCTTTTGAATGCAAGGTATTATCTGAATGACAGTGTCCAAATCTTGGCAGTGCTGTGTCCATACATTTTTGAGATACCATTGCAGCTTCCTCATATGCAGTTTGGCATTGGGAAGCACCAGAATACAAGATGCCATGAACCCCAAGGCTTGAAGGACTGTCCTTGCAGTCAGCCTGGACTGATGAGACAATTGATGGAAGTAAAGAGAAAGATTCTTTTGTTTGTCCGGGGTCAAAAAGGCCATCTGGGATGCTGTATTCAGTCTCACACCCAGAAAGCACATGTCCTGAGAGGGTACTAGACTGGACTTTATTTCGTTCACAGAATACCCCAGGCATCTTAGCACTGCTATCACATAATGTAGATGATGAAGAAGTTCTTCTTTTCCTTGAGCCAGAATCAGACAATCGTCCAAATAAGGATAGATCTGTATTCCTCTTAGTCTGAAGAAAGCTATCACTGGAGCCAGAACCTTCGTGAATACTCTGGGCAGTAGATAAGCCAAAGGGCAATGCAGAGAACTGATAATGAGAAGTCCCAGCCCGGAAACGTAGATACTTCCTGCAACTTAGCCTGATAGGAACATGAAGGTAAGCCTCCTTGAGATCCAGAGTCACCATCCAATGATCTTTGCCCAGCAGAGGTAAAAGCTGTTGTAACGTCAACATTTTGAACTTGGGAATGTCCAGATAAGTGTTGAGGATAGATAAATCCAAAATTGGTCTCCACGTGTTCCCCTTCTTTGGTACTAGGAACAGGCGAGAATAAAATCCTAGGCCCACTTCTGACAAAGGGACCGGCTGAATGGCTCCTAATTGGAGCAGCAGAGAAATCTGTTTGTGAGCCTCTATTCTTTGCTGAGGAGGAACATCTGGCATGCCTCTGAAGGGAGGTAAGGTATGGAAATAAAACCTGTAACCTTGGTGTATGATATCCAACACCCATCTGTCTTGGGTAATTAAACTCCAATTTTCTTTGAAAAGTGCCAACCTTCCTCCCAAAGGTGCTGCCAGTCGAGAAGACTCTGGCAGCTGAAAAGGTAGGTCATTGGGTCTGTTTACGAAAGGACTGACCCCTGCCCTCACCGAAGACTGTGCAGGTTAACTCCTGTCCTAGGCCTGAAAGAGCCCTGAGCTCTGCCCCTACCCCGTCTAGACCTTCCCTAGACTGGGAATCATAAGAAGGATCGTCCACCCTTTAGTAGGCCAATTTCTGCTAAACTTCGGAGGCTGAACCTGCAAAAAATCTTTAACAGTCTGCATAGACTTAGCCTTGTCTTCCATTTTCTTTAAGACTGCCTCAACAGGTGAACCAAATAACACATCAGATTGTAAAGGAGCATCCAAAATCCTTGTCTTAACATGGTCAGATAAATTCTGATCCCTCAGCCAGGCGTGCCTGCGAAGAACTGACCCTGTGGCAGCCACCCTAGATGAGGCCTGTACAGCATCAAAACCACATTGCAAAGAATGCTTACCCACTTGTTCAGAGACATGTACCAAATCCTGTAACTCTTTAGTCAATACCTTCCGCCAGAGCATCCACCTTAGACTTCAATTGAGACAGTAGATAGTTTTGGTATTTCAACATGTGAAACTGGCAATTTAGAGCCCTCATAGCTAGGGTGGAAGACGTATAAACTTTCTTTCCCCATCTATCCAAAGCCCTAGCCTCTTTATCTGGAGGAACCGGATTTTTAACAACAGAAGCCTTAACACCCTTAGGCCCCTGACTAACAGTTTCTGGGTCCGCCCTAGGACTCTTAAAAAGAAACTTATGAACTTCAGGCACTCTATAATACCTATCCGGCTTAACAGGAGCAGGAGGCAAGGAATCAGGATTAAGAGAAGCCTCTGCAAACACATCCTCCACAACATCCAGAACAGGAGGTATAGCCAAAGGCCTATGCTGGGGTAAAAACAGAAATTCCCTAAGCCTTTTCCTGGAATCAGAGAAATCCTGACCTTCCCACTTAAAATGCTCCCTCATGGAATGGAGGGTCTCTGAAAGAAAAATCCTCAGGAGGAGAAGCAGGAGGAGTAGAATCATCCACATCAGAATCAGAATAAGGAGAATACTCCTGCAAGTCTTCAGCCGAAGACTCTGAAACATCTGAAGCCTGCTCAAAACTCCCCAACTCAGGTTCCACCCTAGGCCTCTTATCAGGAGGGGGCAAAGAACCTCTAATTAAGGTAATCAAATCTTCTGCCATTTTAAGCATATGCTTCTTGGGCACAGATCCTGAAGAACTAGGAGTGACACCAACTGAAGCTAAACCTGGCCTGCCTCTGGGAGAAGCCTTAGAAACAGAAGGCCTAACCACCCTAGGAAGGGAGGGAGTACAGTAACCTGAGAAGCCCCTTCAGCCTGACCTGCCTCCTGAGAGGCCACATCCTGCAATAACAAGGTCTCCCCCTGGGCCTCCAGAGAAACCTCCGGTGGAACCACCGGCTCCACCGATACCTCTAAAGAACCGGCGTCCGGCACGGACGACTCGTCTACCCTGGGCTTAGCTGCTTTATCCTTGCGCTTCTTAGAAGAAGCGGCCGGAGCATCCGACGGCATAGTGTAATTGCACCGCTTCCCAAAGACTAACCTGGCACAATCTAACCTTCTCTTAATAGTGTGCTTATTGAATCTAGCACAAAAGCGACACCCAACAACGTCGTGCTCAGGCCCTAAACAAGGAATACACAAGGTATGATAATCTCTATGCGGTATCTGTTTCTCACAAGAAATACAGTTATTCACTTTTTCTGACATCCGGTAAACCACTGAGGCAAGAAAAAAGCAAAATATTCCCCAACGGGGTACTTAGCCAACTTTGACTCGGTCTGAAACTCCGAACTCGAAAAATTTCAGAACGCCGAACGGCACTTGCAATGCTGCTTCTGCATCGGACCATGCGGCAAAAAAGACTGAGGATATGACGTCGGTCATGCGCATTTGTACCCTGACGTCCTGATGTCAGTCTAATGCGCCTTGACCGACGTCAGCCTTATACTTTGATATTCGGGCCGACCGAGGACAGCGGACTACCCCAAGTGTAAGGACTGCAGCAATGTGAGATGAAGAACATCTTCAGGTTTAAGTAAACCTCGGAGGATAAGTTTGTTCCTCCTTTCCTGCAGGACTCTCTGGCTAAAAGCATGACACAACGCACAGGAGTCCTGCAGGTGCAAAGGCCCCAGGCAATACACACAAGAAGTGTGACCGTCTGTCAGGGACATTTTCTGACAGCACTGGTCACACTTCTTGAAGCCAGAGACCTTGCCTTCTCTAGACATCCTAAAAAGGATAGACACAAACAGTCCCCACAAACACACAACTTAATCCCTACACAAACACACAGGAAGGGATAACCAAGGGGGAACTAGGCCTGACTAAACTACTGTAATTTAAACTTAAAAAGTTCACAAAAGGACTGAAAAAAAAGGGAAAGGGTGGGCTGTAACTAGATTACAGACTAAACTGACGCTCAAAAAGGAAAAATAAACTCCTAACTACACTTTTCTTATTTTACTAAGAAAAACTTACCTCAGCTGGCAAAGGAGACCTCTTTCGCTAAGCGGCAAACGAGATCTGAGGTAGTTCCGCCTTGCATCATGGGATATAGGGTTGCCTCGAGCTGGTAAAAGGAGTTCTCGAGCTAAAGCAAGTGCCGAGTCGGAGCCGAGGATCGGCTCCGAACCCATCCAGCAAGAATGAAGGCGAGATTGACAACTTAACATGGGCCTTTGTCAAGCACCTCAGTCAAGTATTGTAATATCTGAGGAATATGTGGTTCTGCTGCATCAGTTCCTTGTGCTTCATTCCATGCACAGAATCTCTTCCATTTGTCTGCATAAGATTTTCTAGTACTAGGCCTTCTGGCTTCCAAAATGACATCCATCACAGCTTTACTGAGAGGTGTTGTTTGCATGATTACATGATTAGTCATGCTGCCAGGTTCAGAGTCTGTAGTCGATTGTGCAGGATCTGATTGTTTTGCTGGGACAGTAGTTGTGGTCTTTGAGGCAAGGTCCAAGCTGGGTATTGAGACAAGCTCCTTAGGACTGGGTACCAGTATTGGCGGGGACAGTCCGGGGCAATTAATATCATCTTTGGCTTCTCTTGTCTGACTTTTAGGAGGACCTTGGGTAGAAGAGGCAGAGGAGGAAAGGCGTAAACCGACAGGTTTTTCCAAATGAAGGATAGAACGTCCACTTTCCATGCTTGTCTGTAACAAGTTATTGTGCAGAATCATTTCAATTGGTAATTTTGAGGAGAGGCAAATAGATCTATATCTGGGCTCCCCCATTTCTCTGTTACCATGCTGAAGACTTGTGGATTTAGTTTCCACTCGTGAGGATCCATAAGGTTTATGCTTAAATCGTCTACCAGAGTGTTTTGTTTCCTGGTAGGAATTGAGCTTGAAGATGTATATGGTAGGTCAAAGCTGTGTCCCACAGTGCCATGGCTAATCTGCAAAGGGGGTATGGGTGTGTGCCCCCTTGCTTGTTTATATACCACATGACTGTGGTGTTGTCAGTCTTTATCAGTAGCTGCCCTGGATGAAGTAAGTCCTTGAAGGCTGTCAGGGCATTTTGAACAGCTAGCATTTCTTTCTGCTTGATATGTAGATGCATTTGTTTTGGTGCCCATATGCCCTGAATGAATCTTCCTGCCATGTGGGCCCCCCAGGCATAGTCTGATGAGTCTGTTAAGGTTCAGTTGTCAGGGGGGAGAGTGAAGGGCTGTACCATGTTTTGGTGACAGGCCTTTGTCCACCATAGAAACTCCTGTTGCAGGCAGGGAATGAGAGGAATCCTTGTTTCCAGACTGTGTGAATGTTGACGCCATAAACTTTTTAGGTACCATTGAAGTTTTCTCATATGCAGTCTTGCATATGGAATTAGTAGGATGCAGGATGCCATGAAGCCCAGAGCCTGCAGAATTTGTCTTGCAGAAGACTGTGCTTTCGTTGCCAGTTTGAAGTAAGTAGTCAGTTGCCTTGGTTTGCCTGGCGTGAGGTAAGCCATCTGGGCAGTTGTATTCAAGCTTGCACCCAGGAATGTTAACTTTTGAGAGGGTACCAGTTGTGATTTCTTTTAGTTTATTGTGTACCCTAGGCATGTTAGAAGCCTTTTCACAAACGCCAGGTGTCGAAGAAGAGTGTCCTTGTTCTCTGCTTGAATGAGACAGTCGTCTAAGTAAGGATATATCTGTATACTTCGTCTGCAAAATGCAATTACTGGTGCCAGGCACTTTGTAAAGACCCTGGGCGCAGTAGATAAGCCAAAGGGCAGTGCAGAGAATTGGTAATGCATTAAGCCAGCCTTGAATCTGAGGTATCTTCTGCAAGACTGTCTTATTGGGACGTGCAGGTATGCCTCTTTTAGGTCTAAAATCACCAGCCAAGCATTCTTGCCCAGCATGGGCAGAAGCTGCTGCAAAGTCAGCATTTTGAATTTTGGAATGTCCAGGAATGTGTTCAAAATCGATAAATCCAGTATTGGCCGCCAGGCCTTGTCCTTTCTGGGTACCAAGAACAGTCTTGAGTAAACACCGTGCCCTTTTTCCTGTTCTGGTACTGTCTGAATGGCCTTCATATCATGAGTGACATAACCTGTTTCTGTGCCTCTGCCCACTGATTTTTTTGGCAGATCTGGCCAACCACTTGTCATTGGCAGAGTGTGGAAATGGAATCTGTATCCCTGTGATACGATGTTTAGTACCCACTTGTCCTGGGTTATTAAATGCCAATTTTGAGCAAAAAGGGCTAATTTTCCCCCTATGGGTGCTGCCAAAAGATAAGTGCTTGGTGTAGGCAGAGGGCAGTCATTGGGATTGCTTTCTGTAGGTTTGCGCTTTATCTCCTCTAGATTTGGAGGTGGATGTGCCCCATTGCTTTGACCTATAAGAGTCTTGCACTTGGTATCTGGAACCCTTAGGGCGTCTGGATTTGCCCCTTTGAGCTCTGTCTGACACAGGAAAGGACCAATTTTTTGTAGGCCAGTGTTTACTGAATCTTGGTGGCTGCACTTGTAAGAAGTCTTTAACAGTTTGCATAGACTTAGCTTTGTCTTCCATTTTCTTTAAAACCTCTTCTAACTTAATACCAAATAGAGAATCATGCTGTAAAGGTGCATCTAGCAATTTAGCTTTAACATGATCAGGCAAATGTTGTTCCTTTAACCAGGCATGCCTCCTAATCACAGATCCAGTAACTGCGGCCCTGCAGGAGGCCTCTAAAAAATCAAAACCACATTGCAAAGTATGCTTTCCAACTTGTTCAGCTGCATGCAATAATTCCTGCAATTATTTATTTTCTGCACATTCTGAAATCAACATAATTTTTTGTTTCAGCAATCCCATAACATGTTGTTGGTACTTAAGCATATGAAATTGACAGTTTAAGGTCCTGATTGCCAAGGTTGCAGACGTATAAACCCTTTTTCACGATCTGTCCAGTGCCCTTGAATCTCTGTCAGAGGGGGTAGGATTTTTTGCTGTTGAGGCCTTAACTCCCTTTGGGCCCTGTGAAATAGTTTCAGGATCAGCAGCAGGGTTTCTAAATAAATATTTATGTGAGTCAGGGACCATGTAATATCAGGCTTACTGGGAGCCGGAGGTAAGGAGTCAGGGGTCAAACTTGACTCCGAAAACACATCATCCACAATGTTTAAAACAGGGGAAATGGCTAAAGGCTTGTGCTGAAGGAGAATAAGGAAATCCCTGAGCCTCTTTTTTGATTCTGAGAAGTCTTGACTCTCCCAGTGAAAATGCTCCCTCCAAGTATGCAGGGTTTCTCCAAATGAATAATCCTCAGGAGGAGATGCAGATGGAAGAGACTCCTCAGCACCAGAATCCTCATAGGGAGGTATAGATAATTCCTGATCAGAAGAAATAGAAACCTGATATGAAGATTCATAATCAGTGTCTTGCCTAGGCCTCTTATCTGGAGGGGATGGGTGCCCCTGACCAAGGTAATAAGGTCTTCAGCCATTTTGATCATCTGTTTTTTTAGGCATAGAGGCCTGTGAACGTGGCTCAAGCATCAGTTTTTTAGTTTTAGAAGTTGCTTTTGTCTTTGGTTTTGCAGCTTTCGCCTGTTTGATATACAAATGTTGAGATCTGACTACACCCTCAAAAGCTGGTGCCTGCTCAGCGGCTCTGGACACATCCCAGGGAAATACATCCATCAGTCCAATACCTTGATTATCTTGCGGCATACCGGACTCCACACGGGTGTCGGTAGAGGCCTGCGACTCAAAGGTAGCGGGTATCAGGGGCTGCGAAAGCACCTCACTGAGTAGCGGCGAACCGGCGACTGGCTTAGGAGAAGCTTCGTTGGTTTTGGATCCCGACTGCCTTTCTCTGTCCTTTTTTTTGCGTTTATGTACTCCGGTAGTCGGATTGCTGCCCGACATTTCTGGGTAGTTAAATCAGTTTCCAAAATACTTTGATGCAAAAATATACAGACGCTTAATAGTGCGTTGGTTAAATTCAGCGCAAAACCGACAGCCAGGCACGTTGTCATCAAGGGCTAGGCAAGGAATACAGTATAAATGGAAATCTTTATGAGGTATTTGCTTCTCCACAAGTAATAAAATTATTGACTTTTTCTGACATCAGTAAAAGGCAAGAAAAAAGTTTCCCCAACGGGGTACTTGGCTTTAGTGAAGACTTCAGTTCTGAAACTCAAACTTGAATATTTCAGTAGTTGGCTGACCAGCACTTGCGAAATGCTTCTGCTTCGGGCACCGCGTGACAAGAAAGACTAAAGAAAATGGCGTCTGCTGCATGTTTTATACCCCTGACGTCATGGAAGAGAAGACAGCAACCGACGCAGGACCCAAGACTTTGGAATTCAGGCCGACTGAGGGCAACCATAAGCCGAACCAAAACAGGCAGCTAACCAAGGAATCTTAGCCCTAGTACAACCAAGAAATAAACCCTGAAAAATAAGGAAGGAAACTTATTTCAACAGAATCCAACAGCAGATTCATTACCCTGTGTAATGTTGCAAAAAGAGCAATGGTGGACACAAAGCAATATACATGCAAAACCACCAAACCCTCTCTAAACTTGCTTAACAATTCTGGACACAGGCAATCCAATTAAGTCCGTCTCAAACTTCTATGTAAATAATTTATCCATTTATTATATAGTCACCAGTGTTATGATATCAAATCCTGTCTACCTCAAAATCTCCTATAAACATTTTCTACAAAAGTGTACAGTATTAAAATATGAAAAATTACTATCTGGTCTCTCATCTTGTAAAAATGTGATTTATCTATGGAGCTTTTTTCCCCAGGCCTCTGCTGAAAATGGGCACATACCATTCCAATAAATATCAAATAAGATAAAACAAATTACAGTCAAAGCCAAGTCCCACCCAGCAATTTATACCCAACCTCAAAATATCACCTGACTTGTAGGACTTTCTTGCGGAGTTCAGCTAACTTACCACCACCCAACCCCTACATTTTCTTCTCACTAAACTCACGGACATCTCCCCTCTAATTTAATTCAAAGCAGTCACTACAAGAGACCTTGGAAACATACTCTACCAAATATCTGACAACCCCCCCCCCCCCGGCACAAACAGCTTTCTGCACTGATTTCTGAAAGCATGCACTGAATAATTAGTCCATCCACTTAATTGAGAACCTTAACTTCTGACAAAATACTTCCATTATAATAAAAACCTGCCATTTTCAGACTATGCCCAGATCCAATCTGCTAATGCTTGGAAAAGTAACTGAACATCTATCTGCTGATAATGAAGAACACTGGCCTGAGATACTGTCTTTGTGGGACGGTGTTACAGCAGAAGCTTACTTGTACACATGCTCACTGCTGTCATAACATTTTAAACAATGCTTGCAAAGATACTATTTCAGTCCAGTTCGGCTCTCCATTATCCCTGGGTTGACAGGTATCATACTGTGGCCGATTTGTTGGTTATACTTCAATACAACTTATTTGCATAAAACCTTTACATTTGCAAATCTCTGATAACTGCAACTTCTAAATGCTGGGGGAAGTTATAAAGCTTACTGGCGACTGAGGTTGAAATCTTATTTTTGTGCACACCTCTCTAAGCATACCTTTCAACTGTTTTGCCTAGCTCAAAATGTTGATCTGTCTCTCCTAATTATTTCTCTGGGAGAATGGCAATAATTAGTCACAGACAAGATTCTCTCTGTCAATTTTTCAAGATAATACTTATTTAAAATAAATAAATAAATAAATAAATAAAGCATCCTTGATTGTTTTTGAAGGCAAGAGGTTCAATGCTAGGCGATAATGGGAAACACTGGACTGAGCTTAACTCGCACTCATTCATAAATATGAGTTGCACTCAATCCACCATTTCCTTTATCGCCAAGCATGTTGCCTCAGACCACATTTCTAACCAAGGCCAGCTACTCAAAGGGATACGGGCTAACCACAGTACTAGGTAAGCTGGTTTGTCTCCAACTGATGTTATTCGAATAAAAGGTCTACTTATTGGAAGGACCTATTGATCTCAAAGCATCAGACAAGGCAGGTCACTTATCTTCCACAAAACTTTACTTAGCTCAAGGAATTAGTGACAAAGCCACACCCAATGGTTCAAGGAATTAGTGACAAAGCCACACCCAATGGTTCAGTTAATTACCTTTCTAACAGCACCTTCTCCATTAACAGACTCTTCTACCTCCCCTAGTGCATTTATCCTCTAAGGTGCTCCACCAAGGTTTAGTGCTGCCCCCTTTGCTTTTTGCCATTTATATTAAAACCTGTCTCAAACACCACCCAACGTCCTGTCATTGTTTATGCAGAGGACATTGCAAATCTATATTAAATCAGACTTCTCCCATTGCAACATTAAAACTTCAGACCTCAGAGCACTCAACAACTGTCTATGCTCCAACAAAAAACCAAAACTCATGCTGCTCAGGACATCTCAAAAGTTAATACTGCCCCCACATACCTGACAATTCTGAACCACCATCAAAATCCCCTGGAAACCTCTACCACTTTAAAATACCTCAAACGTTTAGACCAAAAAGTACAGTTGTGTACACTTACCATAAATGTAGATGTTAGAGTGTATTAACTGTTGCAGTCATCACATTTGGGTTGATTCCCAAAGCTAAGGATGGGAGGAGGAAGTTAAAGAGCATTAGGGCCAGCTATTAAGCCCTGCAAGACTGCTGTGGCAAATCCAGCTCTGGATTTAGAAAAGATAGGCAGGTGGTAATGCTTGGTGAAGGTATGTACAGAGCGCTCCAGGAAGCAGCTTCCAGAATGTCCCTGGTAAGGACTCCTCCGACAAAAGTCGTAGAAGTAGATGCAGCCCTGGTGGAATGTGATTTTATCCCCTGTGGGGTAGGTTTTCCATGGTGCTTGTAGCAGAAATGAATGCAATAGGCTATCCATTTGGAAATGGTTTGCTTTGAAATGGCCTTCCCCTCTGCCCCTGCAGCAAAGCCAACTAGCAGCTGGTCAGATTTTCTGAGAGGCTTAGTCCTGTCCAAATAGAATCTAAGTTGTCTGTGCATGTCCAGAGAGTGCAATATCCCGTTCCCCTTTGTTTTGTGGATTAGGGAAAAAAGTAGGCAAATGAATGGGCTGGTTTAGGGCCACACTAGACACCACTTTGGGCATAAAGGAAGGATTAGCCTTGAGGGAAACCCGGTCTGCATGGAAGATAATGAAGGGTTCCACTGCCATAAAGGCCTGTAATTCAGACACTCTTCTTGCTGAAGTGATGGCTAGAAGTAAAGCTGTTTTCCAGGAAAGGAATTTTAACTCTGCTGTTGCAGCTGGCTCAAAGGGCGGGGGGGGGGGTGAGCTTTTCCAATACAAAGCTAAGGTCCCAGGCTGGAGTGGGAGCTCTCCTGGTGGGTCTTAAATTTTTGGCCCCTCTAAGGAATTGTTTTAGTAAGGGGTGAGAGAAGAGGGGTGGCTCAGTATTATAATGTGCTGAAATGGCAGAGGCATGAATCTTAACTTGACGAAAAGGATAGGCCCTTGTGGAGCATTTCTGTTAAGTACTCTACACCCGACAGTAAGACGCTGACTGGTTCGACTCTCAGCTAGAGCGTGTTCTGCGTGGAGACATGCATGAATGGGCGTACCTTCGTTGAAGGTTGTACATTAGGGCTGGCAACTCAGCGCATAAAAATCAACTGCCAATCATTAGCGGACCGGAGTTCCGTTGTGGCGACCCCTAACCGGGAAAAGCCGAAAGACACAACAACAACAACAACTCTAGAACATGAGGTAAGATGGGCACCGTTGTGCCCATCCCTTGAGCCTGGCTCCAGGAACAATATCTTTTCTACTTTTCAGCATAGGATTTTCTGGTACTAGGCCTCCTTGCCTTCAGAATGACATCCCGCACCTGCTTACTGAGGGGTGCTAGAGGACAGCTCATGGAATTAGCCAGGCTGCAAGGTTCAGGGTTTGAAGCTGAGGGTGCAGAATCTGGCCCGCCTGCTGGGACAGCAGGGAAGGGGTCTGAGGCAGGTGCCATGGTTGTAGTGGTGTCATACTGTGCAAGAGGGGGTATCAGTGCTAGCGTTGCCAGTTTGGTGCGATCAGTATTGTCCTTGGCTTGCCCTGTTTGATCTTTAGTAGAACCTTCGAGAGGAGAGGCAGAGGGGGAAAGGCATAAAGAGAGAGGCTTTCCCAGGTAAAGGACAGGGCATCTATTTTCCAAGCTTGACTGTGGGGAGTTCTGGGACAGAATTTGTAGTTCTGAGGGGAGGCAAACATGTCTACCTCTGGGGTCCTCCATTTCTTCCTCAAGAGGTTGAATATTTTGGGTTCTAGTTTCCATTCGTTTGGGTCCATGGGATTTCTGCTTAAGTCTGCCAGTGTATTTAGTTTGCCTGGCAGGAACTGAGCTTGTAGGTGCACTTGGTAGCTCAAGGCTGTACTCCACAGAGCCATGGCTAGGTCTGCAGAGAGGGTAGGAGTGGGTTCCCCCCTGCTTGTTTAGGTACCACATAACTGTGGTGTTGTCCGTCTTTACCAATAGTTGTCCTGGAAGAATAAGATCTTTGAAGGCTGTCAGAGCATTCTGTACAGCTAACATTTCTTTTTGATTGATATGCAGGTGCATCTGTCTCTGGTTCCATTTGCCCTGAATGCATTGCCCTGCCATGTGAGCCCCCCATGCATAGTCTAATGAGTCTGTTGTTAGGGTTGAGCGGCAGGGGGTAGAGTGAAAGGGAGTCCCTTGTTGTGGTAGCAAGCCTCTGCCCACCAAAAAAACTCTTGTCAGACAAGGAAGGATAGGAATCATTGTTTTCAGGTCCTGAGAATGTTGACACCACAGACTTTTTAGATACCACTGGAGTTTCCTCATATGCATTCTTGCACATGGAATTAGCAGAATGCAAGAGGCCATGAAACCCACAGCTTGCAGTATTTTCCTTGCAGATAGCTGGGTTTTTGTGGCCAACAGTTTGAAGTAGGTTGTCAAATAAACTTGTTTCTCCATAGTGAGGAATGCTGTCTGGGAAGTTGTGTTCAAGCTTGCTCCCAGGAATACAATCTGTTGGCAGGGTACTAGGTGTGTTTTTTTTTTTCCGTTGATAGTGTACCCCAGTGAGGTTAGAAGTTTCTTTACAAATGCAAGGTGTTGTAATAGCAAGTCCTGGCTCTCTGCCTGAATCAGACAATCGTCCAAGTATGGGTAAATGTGAATATGTCTCTGCCTGCAAAATGCAATGGCTGGAGCTAGACACTTTGTGAACACCCTGGGCGCAGTAGATAAGCCAAAGGGAAGTGCAGAGAACTGAAAGTGCATGGAGCCTGCCCTGAAATGTAGGTATTGTCTGCAGGATTCTCTTTTTGGGATGTGCAGGTAAGCTTCCTTTAAGTCTAGGGTTGCTAGCCAGGCATCCTTGGCTAGCATAGAAGAAGCTGTTGAAGAGTTAGCATTTTGAATTTTGGAACCACCAGAAAGGTGTTGAGAATAGAGAGGTCCAGGATAGGACGCCAGGAGTTTTCTTTTCTGGGTACCAGAAAAAAAGTCTTGAATAAAAACCTTACCCCCTTAGTTCTGCTGGGACAGGTTGAATAGCCCTGATACTGAGACGAGAGAGAACCTGCTGTTGGACCTCTCATCCACTGATTTGGGGGGGAGGTCGGGTCAACCATTTGGGGGTTGGTAGGGTGTGGAAGTGATATCTGTATCCTCTGGAAACTATGTTCAAAACCCATTTGTCCTGGGTAATGAGTTCCCAGTTTTTTGCATGCAGGGCGAGCTTTCCTCCTAAGGGAGCAAGTAGTTGAGCAGGGTTTGGAAGGGTTAAGGTTAAGTCACTGTGCCATTTTTCCATAGGGGGGTGGCTTACTACTCCCTGCTTTGGAAGTGGGAGCCCCCCACTACTTAGATCTGTGCGTAGCCTGTGACTGAAGTCTTGGTGGTCTGCTGTTCCTGGGTTTGGACTGAGAAGGCCTGGAAGGGACTGGAAAGGACCAGTTCTTTGAAAGCCAATGCCTACTGAATCTGGGAGGCTGTACATGTAGGAAATATTTACAGTTTGCATAGATTTAGCTTTTTCCTCCATCCTTTTGAGGACTTCCTCGGCTTTGTTGCCAAAAAGGCGCTCTTGGCTTAAGGGTGCATCCAGTAATTTAGCTTTAACATGACCTGGCAAGTTTTGTTCCTTAAGCCAAGCATGCCTTTTAAGTACAGACCCAGTGACAGCAACCCTGCAAGATACTTCTAAAGCATCAAAACCACATTGCAAGGTATGTTTACCAACTTCTTCTGCAGAATGCATTAAATCTTGCAAGTCTTTGTGTTCAGCACAGTCAGGAATCAACATAATTTAAGTAGTCCCATAATATGTTGCTGATACTTTAACATATGAAACTGACAATTTAAAGCCCTAATGGCCAGAGCAGCAGAAGTGTATACCTTCTTACCCAATCTGTCTAAAGCTCTAGAATCTCTATCAGAAGGGGTAGGATTTTTGGCAGCAGTAGCCTTAATGCCTTTTGGACCTTGGGAAATGGTCTCTGGATCCGCAGAAGGATTCTTCAAGAGGAACTTGTGAGAGTCAGGTATTCTGTAGTACCTGTCGGGTTTTCTGGGAGCTGGAGGTAAAGTGTCTGGGGTAAGGATAGATTCCAAGAAAACATCATTTGGACTCAGAATAGTCCTGGCTTTCCCAGCGAAAATGCTCCCCAAGGGTATGCAAGGTTTCACCAAAAGAAAAATCTTCTAGAGGGGAAGCAGAGGGAATGGAATCCTCTGCATCAGAATCTTCATAAGTAGATAAGGACAAATCCTGGTAATCAGGAGCAGAGATATCAGATTCCGGATCAGAAGAATCAAAGAAAAATTGGTTCTAGGTCTCAGAGGGGGAAGGCTGGCTTTCCCTAATTAAGGTAATAAGGTCTTCAGCCATTCTAAGCATTTGTTTTTGAGGCATATGGGCCTGAGTCAGCGGTTTGGTCATCGGTTTCCTAGGCGCAGTGGGAGAATTAGGCCTGAGAAATTCGGTACTTCTAGTTGTAAACAATGCCATCGGTCTGATATGAAAGTCTGTAGGCCTGAATACACCCCTCCGAAGCCAGTGCCTGCACAGCGGCTCCGGACCCCATCCAAGGTAGAGACATCTGCAGGTTCCATAGTCGAAGAAGCATCTCGCAGCATACCGGACTCCGTATGGGTCTCAGTAGCAGCCTGCGAATCTGTAGTAGTGGGTATCAGGGGCTGCAAAAGCACCTCAGTACCGGCGGACTGGCAACTAGCTTAATGGAAGCATCATCGGCAGTCTTGGACCTATACGGTCTGTCTCTGTCTTCATCCTTACGTTTTTTCGGAAGACCGGAAGTCGGACTGCTTAACGAAGCCATTTCGGAATATGGAGATCGAGAATGTAAGTATTTTGCTACAAAAATAGCCCAACGATGAATAGTTTGGGCATTGAACAAGGCATAAACCCTACTGCGAGGGACATGGTGGTCTGGGCCTAAACAGGTGACGCAGTAAGAATGAAAATCTCTATGAGGTATTTGTTTTCCACAGGCAAGACAATTATTAAATTTTTCTGACATCGGTTAGAGCAAGAAAAAAGGATCCCCAACAGGGTACTTATCTTTTTTGAAGACTTCGGGTCTGAAACTAGAAAATGAAAAATTTCATGAGTCAGCCGACTGGCACTTGCGAATTGCTTTTGCTTCAGGCACCGCACGGCAAGAAAGATTGATGTAATGGCGTCGGCTGCATGTTTTATACCCCTGAAGTCATGGAAGAAGTGACAGCATCCAACGCAGAAATTCGAAGATGCTGGTATTCAGGCCGGCTGAGGGCCATCTGCAGGCAGATAACCCAAATGTGATGACTGCAACAGTGAAACACTAAGAACATCTTCAATTCCCAATGACTTCACAGTAAAAATATTAGACTTTTTTTTTGGGGGGGGCATGGAAGACCTACCACTTCTCTTGTCTCAACAGCACAATTAAATAGGCTATTTTCATTACAGCTTCAGCCATGAAAAAGAGCCTTAACCCACAGCAAATAAAACACCAATGATCAAGCTTTGAGAAAAGACATGGGCTACTACCAAGTACAGAACTGACAGACATCACAGTCTGCAGAAGGGATGAGACCAGAGCAGGTGTCAGTCAGAATTATCTCTGCAAGTATACTTCTAAATCACCTAATAATTGTACATTAAATATGCAAACAAAAATTTGAAGACAGTGACATTCCTTCAGTTGGACGAGGTCTATAACATACTGCTGCAGTAGCCCAAGCTATATGGGTTCCTAAAGAATGGCCCTAGCAAAGCCTGTCCTAGACCAGGACAAGGAATTTATAATGCTTTGAAAAAGTATGCACAGGGGACCATGTTCTGTTATTATCAAACTTCTAAAATCCAACCCTTTCCAAAAAGCCACATATGAAGTCAAGGCTCTGGTAGAATGAACCTTGACCCTGCCTGGAACAGTTTTGTTGTGATTTGGTATACTAAAATCTCATAGTATGTCTTTCTCGATATTAGTTGTCTTTTTTTTTTTTTTTACATGTCACAAGAAACGAAATGATCAGAAATTCTGAAAAATGTTATTTTGTCACGATAGCACCAGAGTTGTCTGTGGCTATCCACATTAGAGTATTCTTCCAACTCATTTTCAGATTCGGGAGAGGGTGCTGGATAGCTTATCTCAAGGTAACTTGGAGATGCCATTTAAGAACTAATGCTTCATTTATGCCCAGAGAGACCATCTTTGTGAAAAAGGAGAGAAGGTTGACCTACCACAAGAACTTGCAACTTGGATTCATTTATTGCTCTGAACTCTGCAAGAAGAGTAACAGTTTTCTATGTCAAGACCACAAGTAAGCCTGACAAGCTGGTTCAACTGGATGATTCAACTGGAGCAAGAGTTAAGATTCCAAGGAAAAGGCACTGGTTACCTGGGAGGCTTTATAAGCAACATCCCTTTCAGAAAAAAAATTCACAGAAGACTAATAAAACAGAGATGCATGTGTAGACATGCGGAAATAGACAAAATGATCCTTGACTGAGCAGTAAGGTAGGCTATAGGGCAGTAATTCACACAACCACCACATAAACACTCACCCTGAATGCATGCTGGTTCTTTTCTTGGCACCAACTAGAAAACCTTTTCCATATACTAATGTAGGATTTTCAAGCAGCAGGTTTTCTTTCCTACATTAATGCCTGCTGCATGTCCTCAGAAAATAAGGTGTCTGAAAATGTATTAAAAACTATCATCCAGCCAGTTAGCTGAAGTTATTTGGGGTCAGGATGTAACAAACACCCCAGATATTGTGTGATTAAATCTAGTCTGTTAGGAAGCTTGTGGTAAATGCCCCAAGCTATTTCCAAAACAAGAGAACCACTGTTGCCTGGACCATGAGAAAGACACCATAATAATCTTTTGAGGAGTCCTTCTGAATCTTCAGAAAGTACAGTTGTGTACACTTACCATAAATGTAGATGTTCGAGTGCATTCACTGTTGCAGTCCTCACATATGGGTTATCCAGTTCCCGGTAGCCCTCAGTCGGCCCGAATACCAGAGTCCTTGTTATATGACGTCGGCTGCCGCCGGGTGTAAAACTGAAGTCAGAATGTCAGGTATAAAGAGAGGCAGCCGACGCCATTTCCTCAGTTTTTCTTGCCTTAACTGTCAGGAGCCCCCAAAAGAAGACAAACCCAAAAAGGTAGCACCCTGGACACATCATACAAAAAACAAAAAAGTATACAGTCTGTGCTTTACGAAAAAAGGGGGAAATGGAGGGTGGGAAACCAGGACTGCAACAGTGAATACACTCTAACATCTACATTTATGGTAAGTGTACACAACTGTACTATGTTCTTCATGTTTCACTGTTGCAGTCCTCACATATGGGTCGATTCCCAAAGCCCAGGAAAAAGACAAAGGGGGGAGGAAGGATCACAGGTTAAGGGTTGGTAAGACCCTGCAAAACTGCAGATGCAAATCCAGCCCTGGATTAAGAAAACAAAGGTAGAATGTAATGCTTTGTGAAAGTATGGACAAGTAGCTGCTTCTAGAATGTCCTTAGCAGGCACACCTCTCAAAGGCTGCAGAGGTAGAGGCTGCTCTAGTAGAATGGGTCCGAATACCCTGAGGGGGAACCTTCCCATGCAGCAAGTAACAAAAGTGAATACAATGAGCAATCCACTTGGAGATGGTTCGTTTTGAAATAGCTTTAACCTGAGCCCCAGGAGCAAAACTAACCAACAACTGTTCAGATTTTCGAAAGGATTTAGTCCTAAGTAAAATCTCAGCTGTCTATGCACATCAAGACAGTGCAGAATCCTTTCCCCTTTATTTTGGGGACGGTTGAAAAATGTAGGCAGGTGAATAGACGGGTTAAGGGTTAAACTGGAAACTACCTTAGGCATGAAGGAGGGACTGGCATGAAGGAGGGATTGGTTCTCAACTTGATCAGAGTGAAAAATAATGAAAGGTTTTACTGCCGTTAAGGCTTGCAGCTCAGATACCCTTCTAGCTGAAGTAATAGCTAAAAGGAAAGCAGTCTTCCAGGATAGAAACTTCAAATCTGCAGAGGCAGCTGGTTCAAAGGGAGGCAGAGTAAGTTTAAGATCCCAATCAGGAGTAGGAGCTCTTCTGGGAGGTCTAAGACTACTAGCTCCCCTCCGGAACTGTTTCACCAAGGGGTGAGAAAAAAATGGGTTGCTGAAAAGAACAATGAGCTGAAATTGCTGAAGCGTGAATTTTGATGGAAGAAAAGGAAAGTCCACCATTAAGCAATCCTGCTAGGTAGTCAAGAATGAGTAGAGTCTTCTCCCTAAGCCAGCATCCAAGAGCAAAATCTCTTCCATTTATCTGCATAGGATTTTCTGGTGTTAGTCCTCCTGGCCTCATGAAGAACTTCAACAACCTGTTGGGAAAGATTTAAAGTATTAGCCAGGCAGTTAAATGCAGAGTTTGAAGATGAGGATGAAGGAACTTTCCCCCTCCCTGAACCAACAGATCTGGTACTAAGGGAAGATGCCAAGGCTGAGCCTGTAAAAGGCTGCGAAGGAGGGGATACCAATGCTGCCTGGGCCAATCTGGAGCTATCAGAATAGCCTTTGGTTATTCATTCCTTATCTTTAGCAGCACTCTGGGAAGAAGAGACAGAGGAGGGAATGCATAAACCGAGAGATGCATCCATGGGAAGGACAACGCATCCACCCTCAAAGCTTTGTTGTGAAACTCCCTGGTGCAGAAGGTTGGAAGGAGATGACTGGTGTGAGAGGATTAAAGATCCACTTGTGGGGGTGCCCCAATGATGAGTGATGCGATGGAAAATGTCTTTGTTCAGTTGCCACTCGTGAGTATCCAGAACATGTCTGCTCAAATGATCCACCAAGGAGTTTATTCTCCCTGGGAGATACTGGGCTATTAGATGTAAGCCCATGGATGCCGCTATGGACCACAGTCTCATGCTTTGTCTGCACAAGGGGTAAGAGTGAGTCCTCCCTTGCTTGTTGATGTACCACATGACTGTGGTATTGTCTGTCCTGATCAGCAGAGTCCCAGGGTAGACTAGGTCCCTGAAAGCCAGCAAGGCCTGCTGCACTGCCATCAATTCTTTTAAGTTTATGTGCACATGAATCTGCTGGTTGCTCCAAGTCCCCTGTATGCCCCTGCCTTCCAGATGAGCCCCCCATGCAACATCTGAGACATCTGTGATGAGAGTCTGGCTGGTAGGCGGTGGGTGGAAAGGCAGACCCTTGTTCTGAGAACAGGCTGTTGCCCACCAGAAGAACTCCATTTGTAGCCAGGGAATCAGGGGAAGAATCAAGTCAAAGTCCTGCGTGTGTTGACACCAAAGATTCTTGAGGTACCATTGAAGTTTTCCCATATGTAGCCTTGCATATGGGATCATCAAAATACATGAAGCCATGAACCCCAGTGCTTGCAGGAATTGCCTTGCAGAGAGCTGGGTCATGCTTGCCAAGTTCATGAAGTAAGCTGAAATATCTTCTTGCTTCTGTTGAGGGAGGAATACCATCTGGGTGGCTGTATTCAGACTCGGTCCCAGGAAAACAATCTCCCTTGTAGGGACCAACTTTGACTTCTTTTCGTTGAGAGTGTAACCCAAAGAGGTCAGTGCGTTCTTCACAAAATCAAAATCCTTTTCTAGTTGTTCTGGGGAGTTTGCTTGAATGAGACAGTCGTCCAGGTAAGGAAAAATGTGAATGTTTCTCTGCCTACAAAAAGCAAGGCTGGAGCCAGGCACTTGGTAAAAACTCTTGGAGCAGTAGATAAGCCAAAGGGCAGTACAGAGAATTGAAAGTGTTGCTCCCCAGCCCTGAAGCGAAGGAACTGCCTGCAACTTTCTCTTATTGGGATGTGCAGATAAGCCTCCTTTAGATCCAAAGTCACCAGCCATGAATCCTTGCACAGCATTGGTAGTAACTGTTGAAGGGTGAGCATCTTGAATTTGGGAATCATCAGAAAAGAGTTTAAGAATAGGCAGATCCAGAAAAGGGTGCCAGATGCCCCCTTTCTTGGGTACCAGAAAAAGTCTTGAATAAAAACCTAGGCCTGCTTAATTTGTAGGAACTGGCTCTATAGCCCCCACAGTCAGTAAAGAAATTTGAGTTTCTACCTCTGCCCTGAGAGTTTTGGGTATGTCTGGGTACCCTTGTAAAACAGGGAAGGTGTGAAAGTAAAACTTGAAACCTTGGTTTACTATACTGAGCACTCATTTGTCGTCTGTGATGGTACACCATACCTCTGAGAACCTGGCTAACCTTCCCCAAAAAGGAAACCCGGGAAACACAGAGGTAGGCACAAGAAGGCCGGAGTCATTGAGAATGTTTGTTTTGGGGAGCTGGCTTACAACTCCCCGATTTAGCAGAAGACTGCCATTGCATAACCCTTTGAGAGGCAGAAGGCTGCCCTCTGGAAGATCTGAAACCCCTAGGCCTAGAGCGACCCTGCTTGCCAGGATCAGGAAAAGAGAATTCTTGGAAGGATAATGCCTACTAAACCGAGGAGGCTGAACCTGAAGGAAATCTTTTACAGCTTGCATAGTCTTTGCCTTATCCTCCAACTTCTTTAGTACCTCCTCAGCCTTATTACCAAAAGGATTGTCCTTGTGCAAAGGAACATCCAGCAATTTAAACTTAACAGGTTCAGAAAGAGGCTGCTCCCTGAGCCAAGCATGCCTTCTAATTACAGAACCAGTGGCTGCTGCTCTGCAGTAAGCCTCCAAAGTGTCAAAACCACAATGAAGTGAATGCATATTAACTAAAGTGGCAGAATTCAGTTGTTGTTTTTCTTTCAGCTTTTCCCGGTTAGGGGTCGCCAGAGCGGAACTCCGGTCCGCTAATGACTGGCAGCAGATTTTTACGGTGCCAAGGTGCCAGCTCGACGTCCAACCTTCAAAGAAGGCAAGCCCATTCACACGTCTTTCGAACGCTACTCGTCCACGGGGAGGACATGCAGACTCCACACAGAAGGTGCTCCAGCCGAGAATCAAACGGGAGAACCTCTTGCTGTGAGGTGACAATGCTACCACTGCACCACAGCAGCTAAAAAAAAAAAAAGTCTTGTAAATCTGTTCTCTGTCATGGAAGGAATATCTCCAAGTTTAGCCTTAACAGCCTCCAAAGTATGCTGCTGATACTTAAGCATGTGAAAAAGGCAATTCACGGATCTAATGGCAAGAGTTGCAGAGGTATAGACTTTTTTACCCCACCTGTCTAAGGCCCTAGACTCCTTATCAGAAAGCACAAGGTTTTTAGCAATAGTATCCTTAACACCCTTGGGGCCTTGAGAAATAACTTCTGGATCAGCAGTAGGGTTTTTAAAAAGGAATTGATGAGATTCAGGAACCCTACAATACCTATCCAGTTTTCTGGGGGCAGGAGGAACAGAATTAGGAGTTAAAGAATTTTCCATGAAAACATCCACAACTTCCAGAACTGGAGGCATAGCCAGAGGCTTATGCTGAGGCAAATCCAAAAATTCCCCGATTCTTTTCTTAGACTGTGAAAAATCATGACATTCCCATTTAAAATGCTCCCTAAGGGTATTCAAAGTATCCCCAAAGAAAAATCTTCTGGAGGGGAGGCAGAAGGGATACAGTCCAGAATCCTCAAAGCCAGAAAAAAGTTGAGAATGTCCATCTTCACCAGCAGACATACTGGAAATCTCAGAATCTGAGACAGACCAAACATCAGGAGAGGACTCCCTAGCCCTTTTGAAGGGGGTGGATGAGAGCCCCTAATCAGGAAAAGATCACCAGCCATCTTTACCAACTGGGACTAAGGCACAGGAGGGGAGGCTGATGCCCGTTTGTGAGTAGGTTTGCGGCTGGAAGGTTTACTAGCAATCCGGAGGGACTCAGGAGGCCTAGCAAGTGCAGAAGTCTGAACTAATGTAGTCAGTCTGGTTCTGGTCTCATGTCAAAAAGAAGAGGCTTCAGAAGCCGGTGCCTGCAAAGCGGCTCCGGACCCATCTGAGGTGGCAACAGGCAGGGGGGGGTCTGAAGACGAAATAGCAGCCTGCGGCATGGAGGACTCTGTAAAGGTCTCGCAGACTGCAAGGGCTGCGAAAGCACCTCACTGACTACGGCTGTGCTGACTACCAATTTCACTGGTGCGTCGTCGGCAGATTTAACCCTAGGCCTGTTGTGGTCCTTGTCTTTGCGTTTCCTAGGTATATCCGAAGTCGGGAGACCAGGGGATGCCATACCGACGAACTTAGGCCAGATTCCTAAATGCTTCTACAAAATCTTAGCTCTACGGCGTATGGTATGCAGGTTAAAGGAAGCACAGAGATCGCAGTTGGAGACGTTGTGCTCAAGGCCCAAACAAGTTATACAATAGGAATGGAAATCACGGTGTGAAATCTGTTTTTTTACAGGCAAGATAGTTATTAACTTTATCTGACATTCGTTAAAGCAAGATAAGAGGATCCCCAACGGGGTACCTACCTGAAGAAGTCTTCATCTTGGTAGTCAGAAAGCAAAACGAAGGTAAATGGCCAACCGGCACTAGTGCAAATTGCCTCTGCTTCGGGCTCCGTGGCAAGAAAGACTGAGGAAATGGTGTCAGCTGCCTCCTTTTACACCTGACGTTCTGACATCAGTTTTACAACCGGCGGCAGCCAACGTCATATGCCAAGGACTCTGGTATTCGGGCCGACTGAGGGATACCTGTACACAGAGGTTGTGCTAAAAAGCTATATCCCAGGCTACCGCTGCTAGTCTGCGTAGAGGATAAACTCTGGTTACCCCATGCCTGTTTATGTATCACATCACTGTGGCGTTGTCTATAAACACTTTTAGAGGTTCCAAGGAGTAGAGAGAACATAGAATTGACAGCAGTTGTAAGTACCATCACTGTGTGTGTGTGTTTTTTATTCTTTCTGTTCCAAAGCTCCTGCAATTTTATTCCCATCAAGACTAATCCCCCAAGTCTGAGGCATCTGTTATAGATTGTGCTGGAACTGGCAGACCTGGGATTTCTCCACAAAAAAATCTCCCTTTTCACAAGTCCACAGACTGGAATCTAGAAAGCCAGGGAATGTTGAAGTTGGAACTATACAGATTTCATGTACCACAGGATTTTTCTCATGTAGAGTCATGGAAAGAGATATCATGAGAATCACAGAAGCCATGAGACCCAGAATCCCAAGAAATTCTCTGGATGAGACAGTAGTTGCCTGAATAGAAAAACTCAAACAGATATAGATACTTCTCTTTTTCCTAAAGAGCAATTTTTTGAAGTGAGGTATTTAGGGGCCACCCCAGGAAAATAATCATGTGAGGAATTAAGACTTTTGTATCTTCTCCTGGAACCAGTCTGTGTAGGAGATCACATACTTTAAATAAGGAAAAAATGTCATCTTTGCAGAGCCTTTTTCAGACAACTTGCTTAATACCTTGCAGTCTGCAACAGGCTATCACTGGAACCAGACACTCTAAATACCCTTAGAGCAGTGGGCAGACCAAAGGGTAGTTAATACAGTGAACGGATAATGTTTTCTGTGTCTGCATAACAATAAGAAATGTCTGAAATCTGAATTTATAGGAATGTGATGACATGCATCTTTTAAAATCTAATGTCACCAGAAAACTCAAATAGTGAATAAGTGCTCATATGTTGTGAAGGGATAGCATTTTGAACTTGGGCAATATCACAAAGAGGTTCAGAAACGGTCTCCAAGAATCATCTTTCTTTGGCACCAGAAACATCCTTGAATAAATCCTTCTGCTGAGGCAGTGGGATGTCTTCTATTACTCCCTGAGATAGCAGGAATAGCAGGGAAAAAAAAGAGTTAGGGCTGGCATTTGAGGTGAAATTGCTCAAAAAGGTAGAAGAAACTCACACTGTAATCTGTACCCTCGAGGGATTACTCTCAGAACTCATCTGTCTGGAACAAGTTGTTGCCACAGAAAGAAAAGGGAATTCAGATTTTCTGGAAGAATTAAGGGACTGCAAAGGGGAGGAAGTCCCTCATATAGTCAGACATATTAGACTGTCCTTTGTTCTTGAGGGGGGGGGGGCTGCTTTCTTTTTGGAACCTCTAAAGTGTCTGTTTACCAGCAGATTGATGGAACTTATTTATATTACTTTTTAAAGAAAGTTGTAGCGAGAGCATCTGGCTGAAACATGAGAGATTCCCTGAACCAGCTTCCCTCTCACAATCACACTTTTTAATGATTGCTGCAGTAGGAGGTCCAAAATCTAGTTTTCTATTCTAAGGGGGAATTCAAAATTGCAATTCAATATCTTCTGGGAGGTTTTGAGAATGCAGCCAAGCAAACCTCCTCCCAACAGTTTCCATAAGAGCAGCCTTGGAGGTGGCATCAGTAGAGACACATGCACATTTCAAACAATGGGTTAGTCACACAAGAGAGATCAAAAAGCACAACAGATGCCAAACTTTCTTTCATATTCTCACAAGCTGCAAGCACAAACTTCAACATATGAGCCTGACGGTTCAGAACTCTTAAAACAAGTTTCCCCGAACTTATGAAAAGCCTTCCTATCCTTATCAGAATCAGAATGAGTATTAACCAGCTGAATTCACTACAACAGAAGCTGATGGATCAAATGTGAAATTAATGTATAAAAAATTAAAAATGAGGCACTTTGTATAGCCTGCCCTTTTTTGTAAGGAGCAGCAGGCCAAGTGTCAGGGGAAACTCCAGGCTACAATAAAAAAAATCCTCCAAAGTAGACATAACAGGAGGAATAAGGGTAGGTTCTGAAAATTCATGGAAAATCATAATACCTGCAGACTAACAAACCTGTTTTCCCACTGAGACAAGTGATTCATTCTGGAAATAGCTTGAGAATTCTGCAGCAACAACAAAATCTGTTCTTTCACAATCACTTAGGAGAGTCAAGGTGTTGAATCTCTCCAGAAAATGAAGAATCCCTTTTTCTTTTACCAGAAACAGAAACCCAAAAAGGGACCGCACTAAATGCTAAGCACAATAAATTACTCCTACCTAGGCTCACCAAGATAGGAGAAGACAAGAGGGAACTCTTCCTTGCCTGCCAAGAGCACTGCAACAGCTGCAAACAATATGCCCAGGCACCAGTTCTTGGTAGCTGGAGGGACTACTCCAGCAAAAAGTACAGTTTTGTACCTACCATAAATGTAGATGTTCGAGTGTTCACCCTGCTGCAGTCATCACACTTGGGTTATCCTGTCGTCAGGCGGTCCCGCAGTTGGCCGGAATTCCAATGTCTTGGTCCGGCGTCGGTTGCTGTCGCTTCTTCCCTGACGTCAGTGCGTCAGGGGTATATATAATGCATCCAACGCCATTTTCTTCAGTTTTTCTTGCTCCAGATGTCAGATGCCCCCAAAAAGGTGGTCAGTAATTAGTACCAAATTAAGTAATTTTTTCACAGAGACCAAATCCCTCCAGCTATAAGCAAATACATCAGGAAGGTATTGTAGAGATTTAGCCAGTTAGATCAGAGGGGATGGAGGGAGGGTAACCTGGACTGCAGCAGGGTGAACACTCGAACATCGACATTTATGGTAGGTACAAAACTGTACTATGTTCATCGTGTTACCCTGCTGCAGTCATCACACTTGGGTAGAATCCCAAAGCTAAGGATGGGTGGAGGAGTTATAGAGGAGGCTAGAAGGCCCTGCAGAACTGCAGTGGCGAAGCCAGCTCTAGTCTTAGAGTAAAGTGGTAAGCGATAGTGTTTGGTAAAGGTGTGTACTGAACTCCAAGTTGCAGCTTCCAAAATCTCCTTGCTTGGGACCCCCCTGAGGAAGGCTGTAGATGTAGCTGTTGCCCTGGTAGAGTGGGGCCTAATGGTAGCAGGAACTGGTTTTCCATGATGGGTATAGCAAAAACGAATGCAATGTCCTATCCATTTAGAAATGGTTTGTTTTGATACAGCCTTCCCTTGTGAAGCTGTACCATAGGATACAAAGAGCTGGTCAGATTTTCTGAAAGCCTTAGTTTTATCCAAGTAGTAACGAAGTTGCCTGTGAATGTCCAAGGAATGCAGGAGTCTTTCTCCTTTGTTCTGTGGATTTGGGAAGAAGGTGGGTAAGTAGATGGTTTGATTTAAAGCCACACTGGAAACCACCTTAGGCATGAAGGAAGGATTAGTTCGTAGAGAAACTCTGTCTTGATGGAAAATGAGGAAAGGTTCCACTGCCATTAGCGCCTGCAGCTCTGAGACTCTTCTAGCTGAAGTTATTGCTAGCAGCAGGGCAGTCTTCCATGATAGAAACTGTGGATCTGCAGAGAAAGCTGGTTCAAAGGGAGGTAGCGTAAGTTTTTCCAGAACAAAATTGAGGTCCCATGTTGCTGTAGGTGCTCTCCTGGGAGGCCTAATGTTTTTTGCCCCTCTGAGGAACTGCCTTAGAAGTGGATGTGAAAATAAGGGTGGATCCGTGTTGTAGTGGGCTGAAATAGTTGATGCATGGATTTTAATGGAAGAAAAGGAAAGTCCTTTGTGCAACATCTCAGTTAAATACTGTAGAATCTGAGGCATGTGAGGCTGAAGTGTGTTTTGGCCTTTAACTAGTTTACAGGCGCAAAACCTTTTCCATTTATCCGAATAGGCCTTCCTGGCGCTGGGCCTCCTAGCTTCCAGAATATCATCCATAACTGCTTGGGAAAGAGCAGCTGGCTGGATGCTTAGGTGATTTTCCATGCAGCCAGATTTAAGGTTTTCAGCTGGCTGTGAAGAATCTGATTGTTTTGCTGTGTGAGCAAATGGGCAATCTGTGGTAAAATCCAAGGTGGGCCCTGGGCCATATTCCTCAATAGTGGGTACCAGTGCTGGCGTGGCCAGTCTGGGGCTATAAGAGTATCAGACGTGGTCTCTGCTTTCTGACTTTCAGAAGCACCTTTGTGAGGAAAGGCATATACTGTCAGGTTTTTCCAACTGAATGAGAGTGCATCCACTTTCCAAGCTTGATGGTGAAGTGTCCTTGTACAAAATGTTGTTAGTTGATAGTTTTGAGGACTGGCAAACAGGTCTATGTCTGGAAGGCCCCATTTTTGAGTTATCATTGCAAATACTTGTGGATCCAGTTTCCACTCGTGGGGATCCATGATGTTTCTGCTGAGGTCGTCTGCCAATGTGTTCTTTTTTCCTGGCAGGAATTGAGCTTGTAACTGAACTTGGTAAGCCAGAGCTGTGTTCCACAAGGTCATTGCTTGCCTGCATAGAGGGTAGGAGTGTGTACCCCCTTGTTTATGTACCACATTACTGTGGTGTTGTCCGTCCTTATTGTAAGCTGTCCTGGATGTAATAGATTCTTGAAGGCTGTCAGAGCATTCTGTACAGCTAGCATCTCTTTTTGATGTGCAGATTCCTTTGATTTGCAGTCCATACGTCCTGCCATGTGTGCCCCCCAGGCATAGTCCGATGCATCTGTTGTCATAGTTTGCCTGGCTGGGGGCAAGTTGAAAGGCTGACCCTTGTTGGTGACATGCCTGTGACCACCATAGAAACTCCTGTTGTAGGCAGGGAATGAGAGATATCAATATGTCCAAGCTGTGGCTGTGTTGAGTCCATGCGCTTTTTAGGTACCACTGTAATTTCCTCATATGCAGCTTTGCAAATGGTATTAGTAGTATGCAAGATGCCATGAAGCCCAAGGCCTGCAGAATTTTTCTTGCAGGTAGTTGGGTCTTTGTTGCCATTGTTTTGAAATATTGAGTCAGTTGTAGTTGTTTGTCTGGCGTCAGGATAAGCCTTCTGGGCCGTTGTATTCAAGCTGGCACCCAGGAATGTCATATTTTGTGAGGGTACTAGTTTTGATTTCTTTTCGTTTACTGTGTACCCCAGGCAACTTAGAAGATGTTTTACAAAAGCCAGATGTTGTAAGAGGATGTCCTTGCTTTCTGTTTGGATGAGGCAGTCGTCCAGGTATGGGTATATTTGAATTCCTCTTTGTCTGCAGTATGCAATTACTGGTGCCAGGCATTTTGTGAAGACCCTGGGCGCAGTAGATAAGCCGAAGGGCAGTGCAGAGAATTGGTAATGGGTTGAACCTGCAAAGAAACGGAGGTATCTTCTGCAACTTTGTCTGATAGGGACATGCAGGTATGCCTCCTTGAGGTCCAACGTTACTAGCCATGCTTTCTTGCCCAACATGGGAAGAAGCTGCTGTAGTGTTAGCATCTTGAATTTGGGTACTTGTAAGAAGGTGTTTAGAATTGAAAGGTCCAGAATTGGACTCCAGGCATTGTCCTTTCTGGGAACTAGAAAGAGTCTTGAGTAAAATCCTTGGCCTTGCTCTCGAGTAGGTACCAACTGAATGGCTCTCATGTCCATGAGAGCTGTAATTTGTTTTTGTCTCTCTGCCCATTGATTTTGTGGCAGGTTTGGCATTCCTCTTTTCAATGGCAAGGTGTGAAAATGGAATCTGTATCCTCGTGAAATTATGTCTAAGACCCATTTGTCCTTTGTGACAATGTGCCAGTTGTCTGAAAAAAAAGTGCGAGTTTTCCTCCTAAGGGGGCTGCCAAGAGAGTGTTGCTTGGCCAGATGAGGTGAAAGTCATTGAGTTTGCCTTCTGGTAGTTTGGGACCTGTCTTCTCCTCCCTTCTGTGTTGCAGTGCCCCACTGTCGAGGTTTGTACTGGGCTTGTGGTTGTCCTCTGCCTCTTGGACGTCTGTATTTACCCCTCTGTGGTCTGTCAGTAGCTGGAAAGGACCAATTTTTTGTTGGCCAATTTCTGCTGAAGTGAGGGGGCTGTACCTGTAGAAAATCTTTGACTGTCTGCATAGATTTTGCCTTATCCTCCATTTTCTTTAAGACTTCTTCTGCTTTAACTCCAAAAAGAACATCCTGCTGTAAGGGAGCATCTAGAAGCTTTGCTTTAACATGATCAGGCAGAGTTTGTTCCTTTAACCAAGCATGCCTACGTATAACGGACCCAGTGACAGCTGCTCTGCAGGAAGTCTCCAAAGAATCAAACCCACATTGTAAAGTACGTTTGCCCACCTGTTCAGTTGCATGCAACAGATCCTGCATTTCTTTCAATTCAGACTGTTGAGGGAGTGTGCTCATTTTTTGTTTTAACTGAGACATTAGAAATTGCTGATATTTTAGCAGGTGAAATTGGCAATTTAGTGCCCTCATAGCTAGAGTGGCTGAGGTGTAAACCCTTTTCCCCCACCTATCTAGTGCTCTGGAGTCCCTTTCAGAGGGTACAGGATTTTTTGCCACAGAAGCCTTAGCCCCTTTGGGACCCTGGGAGATGGTCTCTGGATCAGCAACAGGGCTTTTATAAAGGAATTTGTGGGAATCAGGCACTCTATAATATCGGTCAGGTTTGGCTGGAGCAGGAGGCAGAGATTCTGAGTTCAAACTGGATTCTAAGTAAACATCATCCACAATGTCTAAAACTGGGGGGATGGCAAGTGGTCTGTGCTGGGGGAGTAAAAGAAACTCTCTGAGCCTTTTCTTCGAGTCAGAGTACTCCTGACCTTCCCAGTGAAAATGTTCCCTCATAGTGTGTAAAGTTTCCCCAAAGGAGTAGTCTTCAGGAGGAGAAGCTGAGGGAATAGAATCCTCAGCATCAGAATTTTCATAAGGGGATGAGGAGTAATCTTGGTCCTCAGAGGAGCCTGAGGAAATAGACACTTGTTCAGAGGAGGCATAATCTTCCTCTTGTCTAGGCCTTTTGTTGGGTGGGGGTTGGGAACCCCTGATTAAAGAGATCAAATCTTCAGCCATTTTGAGCATCTGTTTCCTAGGCATGGGGCCTTGAACTGGAGACTGAAGTGCAGTCTTTTTAGGTTTAATAGGAGTCTTTGTTTTAGGATACGTTTTTAAGGTGAGCATTGGTAGGGGCTAAACAAAATGGCTGCGTCGGCCTAGTACTCTCCGCCAAAAGCTCCGAAGCGGTCTCAGGTTCCAGATCTGCGATAGTCAGGGGCTGCGTCAGAGCCTCACTGAAGACCGGTGAACCGGAGACCGGACCAGCCGAGGCCTCGGAGTCTGGCTTGGGTCTAGGCTGCTTGTCCTTATCCTTGCGTTTTTTGTGCACGCCAGTAGTCGGTTGCTCCGACGGCATAGCGTAGTTAAATTTTCTACCGAAGTAGTGTCATGCGAAATCAAAGCGTCTTTTTATAGTACGCTTATTAAACCTAGCACAAAAACGACAACCAGTGATGTCGTGGTCTGGGCCTAAGCCAGGTATGCAGTAAGAATGAAAATCCTTATGAGGTATTTGCTTCCCACAAGAAATACAATTGTTAACTTTTTCTGACATCGGTCTGAGGCAAGAAAAGTTTCCCCAATGGGTACTTAGCTTTATTGAAGACTTCGGATCTGAAATTCGACTTCGAAAATCTCAGGAGTCGGCCGACCGGCACTTGCGAACTGCTTCTGCTTCGGGCACCGCACAGCAAGAAAGACTGAAGAAAATGGCGTCGGATGCATTATATATACCCCTGGCGCACTGACGTCAGGGAAGAAGCGACAGCAACCGACGTCGGACCAAGACTTTGGAATTCCGGCCGACTGCGGGACCGCCTGACGACAGGATAACCCAAGTGTGATGACTGCAGCAGGGTAACACGATGAACATCTGACAGGAAAAGTTGAGTGGTATGAGGAACAAGTATTGGCCACAGCAGAGTCACCCACCTGTGGCTGAGACTTTACCAGACTGCTATGGTGGTAAAGGTTGTTTAATAATTTCCTTCTTGCAGCTGGAAGGAAAAACAAGAGGAAGAGGTGGGCTGTTGCATGGTTAAGCTGAAAGTGTCACCCAATTCCCAGGGAATCCAAGCAGCATTTGTCAGCAAGACAAGCAAGTTGTAAAAAAAAAAAAAAAAAAAAATATTTCACCAATAAAACTCAGTAGAAAGCCCCCAAAAGTAAAATAACGTATGTTACAACAGAAAAAAATAATTTATAAGTTACCAACTTTTCATTAGAGAAGAAAAAAGGAACACTTCAGTTTACAGGTGCATACATCGCGTGACAGTTAATAAAAACACCTTATACCCTAGCTTAAATAAGTTTTACAGAAAACCAGTTTTCTGTCATAAAAAAGTGGAAGTTTTCCCACTAAAAGGAACATATCTGCCCACTAATGGAAGAGCTTAGCTGACAGTCTATCCTCAAAAGCCTGAAGAGGAGTGCTCTCTTAGACAGCTGGACACCAAGCCCTTCAGAGTTTTCCTATCGAGGGCTTTCCTATGAAGGCTCTGAAGCTTTGGAAGCTGTCCAGCTGTTAAATCCTTAGCAGGATATAACCCATATAGCTTAGGCTACTGCAGCAGTGATCAGTATGAACATATCGTGGTTCATGCAGTGAAGTCTTTGCTCTATGTTCCCACAGTTAACCCTGACAGACTAGTTTCCGAGGCTGTAGGTGGGGGTAACATGGAAGAATTTTTGGGGGGAGGGTAAGGGTCCTGATACAGGAGCTTAAAAAAAGATTAGGAAGCTTCGTTAACAGGACACCTCTTTGCTTTATGTGTAGCTAGTTAGTGCTCTGAATGGGAGCTACTTACAATGAGACAGACTTTGTTTGAGAGTAAACAGGATTGTGGTACTGGAAGCAGTGGTTATCAGTAAAGTCCATATTCCATCTGGGGAACTAAGATAGATTTACCTATGGCAGGTTTAGCTGGAAGGGAAACAAGTGGGCTATATTATGGGCCCAGAACAGAAGATAGTTGAATTTTGATATATTTTATTTTTCCTGTGTGGACCAGAATTATTATAGTTTGGTCCACCCATAAACTCAGACATTTGAATATACAAGGTGGCTTTGACTGGGAGGTGTTTTGTTCTGTTATGTTTAGGCTTTTGGTTAGTCTTTAAAATGGGTAGAGTAACACAGACAGCCTGTAGGATATTTTTGGTAGTTATTCAAGAGTTGAGTGTCACACGATCTTCTTGGAGTGTTTCTGTATGTCAGCAGGACTGAAATTGAATATACAATGGCCATGTCATAAGCACATAATAATAAAGGACGGTTGCCCAGGAAAGAGGGAAGTTGTTTGTAGTGGTGCCAGAAAGTGAGAGCACAACAGAATGTTCAAAAAGGTCAAAGGCATGAATGATATCAATGAAAAGTAACTATGATGTTTTCTTTCTCCGTGTTCAGGACTTCATTGGTGAAGATCCAAACAACACTCACTGTCCTTCCTACCCTGAATTTATGTAGCTTCTGTGAGAGGAGGTGATATTGTGGACTTCAGAGCTGACTGTATATACTTTTCTGTAGAATGTTACAGGGTGCGTAAAATTAAAAGTGGACGGAAGTGAGAGGGGTTTTAGTTGGTTAAGGCTTCTGAGCAGTGACCAGACTAGTACCACCTTCCATACACCAGGCATGCAGTCTAAAGTGGGGCACAGACTACAACTACAAAGTAGAGGAGTGACAAATTCTCTACAATGGAACAAAAACCAGGTGGCCAAATTATTTGAACCGTAGCCACAAAGAAAAACACACACGGAGCTGTAGAACTGCTGAAACTTTAATCTATTCTGGTACCTCGGCTCAAGAAAGCCTTCAAATGAATAATTTCACAAACACTCAGCAGTATAACTTATACCAAACTTAATCATCAATAAAGTACAAACTGATTTTCATTTAGAGAGACCATGTATCAAATCATGTCAAAAATATTTACAAAAATAATTATTATAAAGTCTGTTTATAAATTTAAGTTAATATCTAAATTCAAACCCTTAGGAGCAAGTGTGCCTAGATTCAGAATAAATCTTTCCATTTCTAACAATTTCTGTACACAATTACCACCCCTTTGACAAGAGGGCTTAGCTAACACACAAAAACAGAAGGAATCATCCTGTCCCCCATGTATTTTATGAAAATGATCAGCAATGGGACTAACTAGTCTACAATTCCTAATATCGCCCAAATGTTCCTAGATACGGATTTTAACCATATGCTTGGTTTGGCCAATATGCCATCTAGGGGGCAAGCATCCACAACCAACGATGTACACCACCCCACAAAGATTGACAATCAAACCTATCCTTGGCTACATACCCAACACCATTAATTTTAGTGCCTGAAATATTTTTAACTTTGCCACACACACTGCACTTCCCACATTTAAACATACCTATGTTTCCACCCACCGATCTATTTTATCTAACATTAAATAACGCTCTTAAATTTTGATACCTTCCATAAGAGAAAGTTATCTTGTTAGGAAACAGATTACCTAATTCATCATTAAAACAAACAATAGGCCATACATTTCCACCAACCTTATAATGGTTGGAGAAAATGAGGAGAATTTAGTTACAAAAAATAAACTTATCTTGTCTTTTCCCCTGTACTAACCTATATTGTTCGTTACCAAAGGAGCCCCTTGGAATTTTTACACCATCTTTTAACTTTTTCCTAACCAAAGCCTCAGAATAGCGTTGGGCATAAAGTCTTTGCTTAATCTGTAAAAATTCCTGCTCAAGTAAATGATTTTCAGAGGTGTGCGCAAAAATATGTTTAAATTCCCCAAAAGGTGAAGCTTCAAGCAGGTGGGATGGATGTGCACTACTAGCATGCAAGAAATTATTAGCGGTCGTCCCCTTCCTGTAGGGTTTAAACTGGATATTCTTGTGAATAGTTCTATATCCAAGTATTGAATCCCACTTTTATTGGTATTAAAAGTAAATTCCAAACCATAAGGATTTTGATTCATTACAACCACAAACTTACCAAATTCACCAATATCAGCTCTACAATTAAAAAATCAATAGTCAATGTATCGTCGATACATGACAGATTTAACAAAAAAAAAAATCCAGGGTGTACATATATGCATATTCAAAGTGGGACATGAAAATAATAGCATACGTGAGGGCGAAATTCACCCATAGCTGTATCTTCTTTCTGCAAGCAAAACTTCTCAAAAATAATTGTGTTAGTGCAAATTTAAGCAATCGTATTAGAAATGTAGTACGAGGTCCTTCCTGTAATGTCTTCCCAACAGCTTCTAGGCCCCATTGTATCTTAATATTAGTGTATAAGGCCTTAATGTCAACAGTTGCCCAGTAAAAGTCTTCTTTCCACTCTATTTCCTTCACAATATTATACAAATCGTTAGAATTCCTTCTCATATTCGAAATACGAAGTATGTTTCCAAAACGCCTAACAGTACACCAACATGTTCTAAACAAGACCCACAACTCGAAAAAATGGGTCTTCCGGGGGGTGGGGTTCACTCAAATTTTTGTGGATTTTAGCAGAGATAGAAGAAAAGGTCCTTAGGGAAGGGTACATAATTTTTTTTTACATCCTTAGAAGACAAAAAGCATAATCTCTCACCCCTTTCTAGCAATTTCAAGTTGAGCTTCATTAAACTCTGTCAAGGGGTTTTGAGGTAACTCGAAATATACCTCTTCATTAGACAACAATTCAAGGACCATCCTCTGATATTGTAATTTCCCCATGATGACCCAATTACCCCCTTTATCTGCTAGAGAGAACACGTACTTCAGTAAAACTGTGCAATTGTTTCAGTCAACCACTCATTTTTTTCTAAATTATAAGCTTTAGGCAGCTTCATAAATTCAAAATATTCCTGTTCAATTTTCTTGCACAACTGATTTCAAAAGTAACAAGTACCAACGATTTCTGAGGGTTAAAACTTTACTAAAACTGAGCAAGTTAGGTAAAGGTAGTTTGCTATATCCTGTATGGAAACATTCATAAATTATACACATCGCTATTTTCATCTAAATTATCACAATCTATTTCAAAAGATTCATGTTCATAAACAGATAAATCTAACAGATACTCATCCAAACTGCTAACATCAGAAACATTATTTGTGTTTGAATATGAAAAAATGCTTTCAGGTTCAATTTTCGACAAAAACGTTTGGCATCCAGCAATATATCAGCAAGAGCTGGAAACCTAGTAGGTACGAATTTGCTAACTTTAGTTAACACCTTTTTCAAAGAAAATGTAACATTCAAGTCACTAAGATTAACAATGCTCAAATCATCACCAACATCAGCATTAGCAGTTAGTCCCAATGAAGTATTACGACAAACAGTTTCTTGAAAACATCTAGGAGAATCAATACAGTCTATTCCAACCCTTCACTTTACCATCACATCTTCTATTACACTGAAAATTAACTTTGGCTGTTCTTTCTTGCTGCATTTCTTCATCTCATCAACTAACTTCTCACTTTCAAATGAAACGCTCTTTTGACTCGCAACCATTTCCACAGAAGAGACGGAAGGATCACGTACACTACGAGGTCTCATTTCTTGCTTGGAATCTACCATTTCCAAACTTCCTTTGCCATGAAAAAATAATTTTTCACATCATGATTAAGTTTCTTTTTTTCTGTTCGATCACCTCACTTTCCACCTTCACAAGTTCACTTTTAATTTCCTTCAATCGGAAGAAACAATATTAGAAGACGTGTCTAAAAGCATCCTGCAATACGGAAATTTGCTGTTGGATCACATGTGCTTTCATATTATGTTTAATAAGCACTTTCAGCCAACCTAATATACATTGTAGAGAAATAGCTTTCCATTATTCTAAAAGATTGCTTTCATTATCCCCAAAATCGAATGCGGGCAATTTATCAACAGTCTCCTCGGGGTTATGGAAAGACTTGCGTATTTCTCAAGACGACGTGAAACGTAATATAAAGTCACTTCCTTAATCATCAATCTTTTAAGCGCCTCGTATCTTTTATCATAGGCTTCATTCTCGACAGACGACCATGGATCAAAATTGGCCAACTTTTCCTCCCTTTCACTCAGTAAGTTGGCCAAAAGGAAAGCATTGCCATCCATTTGAGTACGCAAAATTTCAGGAAAAGCTGCAAACAAAAAGTAGCAAATAATTTGCTCACAATAAAGAGATGCAATGGGAGGGTTATGCCATTATGCATCCATATCTAAATACACAATGAATATTTTATATCCAAGCCGTATATTACGAGTGCACGTGCATGTATGCCTCAACTCCACATCTGTGAACTAGTAAAGTGTGTCCAATTTGTCCTGGCTGGAAATTCAGTGCTGGTGAACTACTGATGGCAAACTGCTGTCCAAACGGAATGACTACAAACAAATAGCAGTAAATACAACACAAGCAGGCTAGCAACAAAAGTCCTGGAGGCCATCAGAAACTAAGACGGACTTAAGTTTTCCCTACCCCACCAGTGCATCACTTTTTCTTAGATGCCACAAACATATCTGGTATGGTGTTTACTCTCACAGCATTCAAGTGATTGCTGCATTAATGGAAACAATTTCAATGAATGGCCTACTACAACATACTTCAGTAGAATTAAATTTCATGACCCAGCTGAATGAAACACAATAAATCACTAGAAAACAGTACTACTAGAAACAATCTTGACAAAATGTCCCAAAATGTAGTGTTCCAAACTGCAGTGCTCCAAGACATATTAAGTGATCACTTTATCACAAATGCATCTTCTTGGCAAAGATGTGCCCTGCACAGCAGAAGGCTGCATCTGTTTCAGGGCACTCCAAAGCCAATACCGTTGGAACAGCAAGTATTAAGGTAACTGCCATACAGGTTTTGGCTGCGTAGTAAACATCTTACTTTCAATGGACAAGCAATATGCATCAAGGATAAGTAAAAGCAGAGAGAGAGACAGGAAAAAAATCACCCGACAGTGTGCGAGATCACTACTGATCTGAAAAATGCATGCAAATACAAGATAAGGATGCAGCCACGGCAGATAAACTCGTCTTTTCCCAACAAACAAAACTTCAGTAAAAATGAGAAAGACGAAGAAACACAGCAGGAACTATAAAAATCTATTTAATTCGGTTAGCGCTTTCACATCAAAGATGCTTCATCAGACCATACATTTGACTTGGCTATATATATATATATATATATATATATATATATATATATATATATATATATGTGTGTGTGTGTGTGTGTGTGTGTATATATGTGTGTGTGTATATATATATATATATATATATATATATATATATATATATATATATATAACATACACACATATATATATATATATATATGTATATGTATATATAAACATATATAATATATATATTCTATACATTATATATAATATACATTATATATAATATATACACACATATACACACACACACACCCTAACAATCAATTATTGACTAATCAATTAAATACAATTCACTTAAAAGGGTAAAATGCATTGTCCCAGTTAATATAACTCCTAAATCCTTACATATCCTATACAAAAAGTCACTTAATTACTAAAATACATATTATAAAAACACTGACTATAAAAACCATACTCATATAGCTGTGTATAGTACTACAAGCATCTCATTCTTAAATAAGGTTTAACAGATGTCCTGTCATTCAACCCTGGTTCCTTCTCAGCCTGCAGCTCTATTATCCATCTCAGTTCACTCGGTTCTAACCCATTTTTTATGTCCCCCAACAGTGAGTCCTGATGAATACATTCCACCACTTTAATAGAAAATTATGTGTTCTATCTTTATCCAAGATGTGCTTGGCTAGAGCACTCCTTTCTGGTTCTCCATTTCTAATTGTCCCTAGATGTTCCCTGACTCACTCTCTCAGTGAGCAAGTAGTCATATCTACATAGAAGGAGGGACAAGTGGAACAAACAGCTAAATATACTAAATTCCTTGTTTCACAGTTCACTCCAACTCTGAACAAGAAGTTATGTACTCACCATAACATTCGATGTATGTAGCCCATCTCGCCTTACATTCTTACCAGTGGGTTCGGAGCTGAACCTCGGCTCTGACTCGGCCGGCCATACTCTAGCTCTAAGTCTTCAATTGGTTCATGGCTAAGAGGTATCCCATCATGCAACAGGTCTATTCCCCAGATCTTGTTTGCTGCAAGCTCACACACACTCACTACTCTCACACACACACACAGACACACACACTGAGAACAACAACCCCAACAGAAAGGGCTACTGACACCTAGAGACAACACCTCCAGGTCCTCCAGGAGGGGGAAGGAGGGAGGGTTAGTAAGAATGTAAGGCGAGATGGAGTACATACATGAAATGTTATGGTGAGTACATAACTTCTTGATGTTATGTAGTCAAATCTCACCTTCATTCTTACCCGTGGGACAGCGTCCCTAGCACCTTGATCTTGGGTGGCTCAGTGAAAAATACTCTTGAGCACAGTGGAACCAAAGGAAGATCTGCTTCTAGAGACCAGATCTAATCTGTAGTGACTAATACAGGTATGAAGCGAAGCCCATGTTGCTGCATCAGAAATATCATCCATAGACAGATCGTGTAGAATGAGCCTTCACTTTAAAGGTTAATTCTTTGCCATTGGAAGCATAAATAAATGAGATGCAATTGGAGATCCAGCGAGACAAGGTTACCTTAGAAACCGGAACCCCAAGTCTAGAGTGTGAAAACGAGACAAACATTTGATCTGATTTCCTGAAATCTTTCGTCCTATGTAAATAGAAATGCAACTGTCTGTGAACATCCAGCTGATGAAACTTAAATTCTGCCTTGCTGGAGAATTCAGGAAAAAACACAGGCAACTCAAAAGATTGGTTGATATTGACAACAGAGGCAACCTTTGGAACAAAGGAAAGGTTGGTTCTTAAGGAGACCCTATCTTTGTGAAACACCAAATAAGGTGGTCTAATCGATAACACCTGGAGTTCAGAGACTCACCTAGCTGAAGTTATGGCTACCAAGAATACTGTCTTCCATGACAAGGATTTAATGTCACACGTAGCTGCTGGCTCAAAGGGAGTGGAGGTGAGCTTCTGTAGTACAAAACTGAAGTCACATGGCATCACTGGATCAAAGACTGGAGGTCGGAGTAACAATGTCCCTTTCATAAAAGCCCTACAAAGCCTATGAGCCATAAGGTTGGGCTCATTAGCAACGTGAAAAGTAGAAATTGCTGCAAATTGCACTTTAATGGCTGCCGCAGCTGAACCATGACTAAACAGCTGAGAAAGAAATTCCAATATTGCCAAAACAGACGCTGTATAAGGATCAATATCTCTCTCACAGGCCAAATAGAAAATCTCTTCCACTTACTGGAATAAATCTTCCTGGTACAAGGTTTGTGGGAAGATGATAGAATATGGACCACTTCCGGGGAAAAATCATGAAGCCTGACTAAGGATGGAACTGGAGCAGCCAAGCTGTCAACCTGAGGGTCTGGATGGAGGGATGGAAGGTACAGTTGTGTACACGTACCATAAATGTAGATGTTAGAGTGTATTCACTGTTGCAGTCCTTACATTTTGGTAATCTGGCAGGTTGCCCTCAGTCGGCCTGAATTCCAAAGTCTTGGGTCCTGCGTCGGTTGCTGTCTCCTCTTCCATGACGTCGGGGTTATAAAAAAAGTACAGTTTTGTACCTACCATAAATGTAGATGTTGGAGTGTTCACCCTGCTGCAGTCATCACACTTGGGTTATCCTGCTGTCAGGTGGTCCCGCAGTTGGCCAGAGTTCCAAAGTCTTGGTCCGGCGTCGGCTGCTGTCGCTTTTTCCCTGACGTTAGTGCGCCAGGAGTATACAAGAGGCATCCAACGCCATTTTCTTCAGTTTTTCTTGCCCCAGATGTCAGGTGCCCCCAATGGGTAGGCAATACATATTGCTATATAAAAATATACATATAAAAATAAAAAAACAATACCTTCAGTCACAAGCAAATACACCACAGAGGTTGTATAGGATAGAAAGGTATAGATAAGTCTAGTTAGTTCAGAGGGGATGGAGGGAGGATAACCTGGACTGCAGCAGGGTATACACTCGAACATCTACATTTATGGTAGGTGCAAAACTGTACTATGTTCATCGTGTTACCCTGCTGCAGTCATCACACTTGGGTAGAATCCCAAAGCTAAGGATGGGAGGTGGAGTCAAACAGGGTTAGAGGAGGCTAGAAGGCCCTGCAAAACTGCAGTGGCGAAGCCAGCTCTAGTCTTAGAGTAAAGTGGTAATGTTTGGTGAAAGTGTGTACTGAACTCCAAGTTGCAGCTTCCAGAATATCCTTGGTTGGCACCCCCCTGAGGAAGGCTGTAGATATAGCTGCTGCCCTGGTAGAGTGGGGCCTTATGCTAGCAGGAACTGGTTTTCCATGGTGGGTGTAGCAAAAACGTATGCAATGTCCTATCCATTTGGAAATGGTCTGTTTTGAGATGACCTTTCCTTGTGATGCTGTAGCATAGGATACAAAAAGCTGGTCAGATTTTCTGAAAACCTTAAGTAGTAACGTAGCTGCCTGTGAATGTCCAAGGAATGCAGGAGTCTTTCGCCTTTGTTCTGTGGATTTGGAAAGAAGGTGGGTAAATGGATGGTTTGATTTAGAGCCACACTGGATACAACCTCAGGCATAAAGGAGGGGTTAGTTCGTAGAGAAACTCTGTCTTGATGAAAAATGAGGAAAGGCTCTACTGCCATTAGTGCCTGAAGCTCTGAAACTCTTCTAGCTGAAGTAATTGCTAGCAGCAGGGCAGTCTTCCATGATATCAACTTTAAGTCAGCTGAGAAAGCTGGCTCAAAAGGAGGTAGCGTACGTTTTTCCCAGTACAAAGTTGAGGTCCCAAGTAGGTGTTGGTGCTCTCCTGGGAGGCCTAATGTTTTTGGCCCCTCTGAGAAACTGCCTTAGGAGTGGATGTGAAAATAAGGGAGGATCCGTGTTGTAGTGAGCAGAAATAGCTGAGGCGTGGATTTTAATAGATGAAAAAGAAAGCCCTTTGTGTAACATCTCAGTTAAATATTGCAGAATCTGAGGTATGTCAGGCTGAAGGGTATTTTGGCCTTTAGCTTGGTTCCAGGCGCAAAACCTTTTCCATTTGTCTGAGTAGGCTTTCCTGGTGCTGGGCCTCCTGGCCTCCACAATAACATCCATAACAGCTTGAGAGAGGAGCTGGCTGGTTGCTTAGGTGATTTGCCATGCAGCCAAGTTTAAGGTTTTGAGCTGGCTGTGTAGAATCTGATTGTCTTGCTGTGTGAGCAGATGGGTAATTTGTGGTAGAATCCATGGCGGGCCCTGGGCCATATTCCTTAATAGTGGGTACCAGTGCTGGCGTGGCCAGTCTGGGGCAATGAGTATCATTCGGGGTCTCTCCATCCTGACTTTCAGCAGCACCTTTGTGAGAAGGGGTAATGGAGGAAAGGCATATACTGTCAGCATTTTCCAACTGAATGAGTGTGCGTCCACTTTCCAAGCTTGATGGTGAAAAGTCCTTGTGCAAAATTTTGTTAGCCGATAGACCTGTTTGCCAGCCCTCAAAACTATGTCTGGGAGCCCCCATTTTTGGGTTATCATTGCAAATACTTGTGGATCCAGTTTTCACTCGTGGGGATCCATGATGTTTCTGCTTAGGTCGTTTGCCAATGTGTTCTTTTGTCCTGGCAGGAATTGAGCTTGTAATTGAACTTGGTAAGCCAGTGCTGTGTTCCACAAGGTCATTGCTTGCCTGCATAGAGGGTAGGAGTGTGTACCCCCTTGTTTGTTTATGTACCACATTACTGTGGTGTTGTCTGTCCTTATGATAAGCTGTCCTGGATGTAAGAGGTCCTTGAAGGCTGTCAGAGCATTTTGTACAGCTAGCATTTCTTTTTGATTGATGTGCAGATTCCTTTGATCTGCAGTCCATATGCCTTGAACGCACCGTCCTGCCATGTGTGCCCCCCAGGCATAGTCTGATGCATCTGTTGTCATAGTTTGCCTGGCTGGGGTAGGGTGAAAGGCTGACCCTTGTTGAGGTGACATGCCTGTGACCACCATAGAAACTCCTGTTGAAGGCAGGGAATGAGAGGTATCACTGTTTCCAAGCTGTGGCTGTGTGGAGTCCATATGCTTTTTAGGTACCATTGTAATTTCCTCATATGCAGTTTTGCAAATGGTATTAGTAGTATGCAAGATGCCATGAAGCCCAAGGCCTGCAGAATTTTTCTTGCAGGGAGTTGGGTCTTTGTTGCCATTGTTCTGAAGTACTGAGTTAATTGTAGTTGTCTGGCTTCAGATAAGCCATCTGGGCCGTTGTATTCAAGCTGGCACTCAGGAATGTCATTTTATGAGGGCACTAGTTTTGATTTCTTTTCTTTTACTGTGTACCCCAGGCAACTTAGAAGATGTTTTACAAAAGTCAGGTGTTGTAAGAGAATGTACTTGCTTTCTGCTTGGATGAGGCAGTCATCCAGGTATGGGTATATTTGAATTCCTCTGTCTGCAGTATGCAATTACTGGTGCCAGGCATTTTGTGAAGACCCTGGGTGCAGTAGATAAGCCAAAGGGCAGTGCAGAGAATTGATAATGGGTTAAACCTGCAATGAAATGGAGGTATCTTCTGCAATTTTGTCTGATAGGGACATGCAGGTATGCCTCCTTGAGGTCCAACGTTACTAGCCAAGCTTTCTTGCCCAACATGGGAAGAAGCTGCTGTGTGTTAGCATCTTGAATTTGGGTACTTGCAAGAAGGTGTTTAAAACTGAAAGGTCCAGAATGGGTCTCCAAGCATTGTCCTTTCTGGGGACTAGAAAGAGCCTTGAGTAAAATCCTTGGCCTTGCTCCTGTGTAGGTACCAGATGAATGGCTCTCATGTCCATGAGAGCTGTAATTTGTTTTGTGCCTCTGCCCATTGATTTTGTGGCAGGTTTGGCATTCCTTTTATCCTTGGCAAGGTGTGGAAATGGAATCTGTATCCTTGTGAGATAATGTCTAGGACCCATTTGTCCTTTGTGACGATGCGCCAGTTGTCTGCAAAAAGTGCTAATTTTCCTCCCAAGGGAGCTGCCAAGAGAGTTTTGCTTGGCAGTTTGAGGTTTAAGTCATTGTGTTTGCCTTCTAGTAGTTTGGGACCTGTCTTCTCCTCCCTTCTGTGTTGCAGTGCCCATTGGCGAGGTTTGTAAGGGATTTGTGCTTGTCCTCTGCCCCTTGGGCGCCTGTATTTACCCCTCTGTGGTCTGTCAGAAGCTGGAAAGGACCAATTTTTTGTTGGCCAATTTCTGCTGAAGCGTGGGGGCTGTACCTGTAAGAAATCTTTGACTTGTCTGCATAGATTTTGCCTTTATCCTCCATTTTCTTTAAAACCTCCTCTGCTTTAACCCCAAATAAGACATCCTGCTGTAAGAGTGCATCTAGTAACTTTGCTTTAACATGATCAGGCAGAGATTGTTCCTTTAACCAAGCATGCCTACGTACAACAGACCCAGTATCAGCTGCTCTAGAGGAAGCTTCCAAGGCATCAAAACCACATTGTAAAGTATGCTTGCCCACCTGTTCAGCTGCATGCAACAGATCCTGTATTTCCTTGAATTCATACTGTTGAGGGTGCGTGCCCATCTTTTGTTTTACTTGAGACATTAGGAATTGCTGGTAGTTAAGCATGTGAAATTGACAATTTAGTGTTCTCATAGCTAGAGTAGCTGAGGTGTAAACCTTCTTCCCCCACCTATCTAGTGCTCTGGAGTCACTTTCAGAGGGTACAGGATTTTTAGCCATAGAAGCCTTTGCCCCTCTGGGACCCTGGGAGATTGTCTCTGGATCAGCAACAGGGCTTTTGTATAGGAATTTGTGTGAGTCAGGCACTCTATAGTATCTATCTGGTTTGGCTGGAGCAGGAGGCAGAGAATTTGGATTTAGACTAGATTCTAAGAAAACATCATCCACAATGTCTAAAACTGGGGGGATAGCAAGTGGTCTGTGCTGGGGGAGTAAAAAACTCTCGGAGCCTTTTCTTTGAGTTGGAGTAGTCCTGACCTTCCCAATGGAAATGTTCCCTCATGGTATGTAAGGTTTCCCCAAAGGAATAATCTTCAGGGGGAGAAGCTGAGGGAATGGAGTCTTCAGCATCAGAATCTTCATAAGGGGAGAGGAGTAATCCTGTTCCTCAGAGGAGCCTGAGGAAACAGACACTTGATCAGAGGAGGCATAATCCTCCTCTTGTCTAGGCCTTTTGTCGGGGGGTTGAGAACCCCTGATCAAAGAAATCAAATCTTCAGCCATTTTAAGCATCTGTTTCTTAGGCATAGGGCCTTGACCTGGAGACTGAAGAGTAGTCTTTTTTTGGTTTTAGAGGAGTCTTAAGCTTAGCATAAGATTTTATGGTGAGAGTAGTCGGTCTGAAGACACCTTCAGAAACCGAAGGTGTTTCTACAGCACCGACTTCTCCTTCTGCAATGTCGTCGGTAGGGACTAAAGAAAATGGCTGCGTCGGACTAGAACTCTCTGCTGGGGGATCCGAAGCGGTCTGGGGATCCAATTCAGCGGTAGCCAGGGGCTGCGTAGGTGCCTCACTGAAAACCGGAGAACCGGCCACCGGCCCAGCCGAGGCCTCGGAGTCTGGCTTGGATCTAGGCTGCCTGTCTTTATCTTTGCGTTTTTTATGCACGCCGGTAGTCTGTTGCTCCGACGGCATAGTGTAATTAAATTTTCTACCGAAGTAGTTTCGTACGAAATCAAAGCGTCGCCTTATAGTTCGCTTATTGAACCTAGCACAAAACAGACAACCAGTGACGTCGTGGTCTGGGCCTAGGCAAGGTATACAAAAAGAATGAAAGTCCTTATGAGGTATTTGCTTCCCACAAGAAATGCAATTGTTAACTTTTTCTGACATCGGACTGAGGCAAGAAAAGATTCCCCAATGGGGTACTTAGCTTTGAAGACTTCGGACTGAAACTCTATTCGAAAATCTCAGGTGTCGGCCGACCGGCACTTGCGAACTGCTTCGGGCACCGCACGGCAAGAAAGACTGAAGAAAATGGCGTCTGATGCCTCTCATATACCCCTGGCACACTGACTTCAGGGAAGAAACGACAGCAACCGACGCCAGACCAAGACTTTGGAATTCGGGCCGACTGCGGGACCGCCTGACTGCAGGATAACCCTAATGTTATGACTGCAGCAGGGTAACACGATGAACATCTGTACTATGTTCATCGTGTCACCCTGCTGCAGTCATCACACTTGGGTTGAATCCCAAAGCTAAGGATGGGTGGTGGAGTTAAACAGGATTAGAAGAAGCTAGTAGGCCCTGCAAAACTGCAGTGGCAAAACCAGCTCTAGTCTTAGAATATAGAGGCAAGTGATAGTGTTTGGTGAAGGTGTGCACTGAACTCCAAGTTGCAGCTTCCAGAATATCCTTGGCTGGCACCCCCCTGAGAAAGGCTGTTGATGTAGCTGTAGCCCTGGTGGAGTGCGACCTAATGTTAGCAGGTATCGGTTTCCCATGATGTGTGTAGCAGAAACGTATGCAATGTCCTATCCATTTTGAAATGGTCTGTTTTGAGATAGCTTTTCCTTGTGATCCTGCAGCATAGGCTACAAAGAGCTGGTCAGATTTTCTGAAAGCCTTAGTTTTATCCAAGTAGTAACGTAATTGCCTGTGAATGTCCAAAGAGTGCAGGAGTATTTCTCCTTTATTCTGGGGATTTGGAAAAAAGGTGGGCAAATGAATTGTTTGGTTTAGGGCCACACTGGATACCACCTTTGGCATAAAGGAAGGGTTAGTTTGTAGAGAGACTCTGTCTTGATGAAAAATGAGGAAAGGCTCCACTGCCATTAGTGCCTGTAGTTCTGAGACTCTTCTAGCTGAAGTTATTGCTAGCAGCAGGGCAGTTTTCCATGAAAGAAATTTTAAATCAGCTGAAAAAGCTGGTTCAAAGGGCAGCAGTGTAAGCTTTTCCAGAACAAAGTTGAGATCCCAAGTAGGTGTTGGTGCTCTCCTGGGCGGTCTTATGTTCTTAGCCCCTCTGAGTACTGTCTTAGGAGTGGATGTGAAAATAAAGGAGGATCCGTGTTGTAATGGGCTGAAATTGCTGAGGTGTGGATCTTAACTGATGAAAAGGAAAGTCCTTTGTGCAACATCTCAGTTAAATATTGTAGAATCTGAGGAATGTTTCGTCAAGGGGATTTTGGCCTTTAGCCTGGTTCCAGGCGCAAAATCTTTTCCATTTGTCTGAATAGGTTTTCCTGGTGCTAGGCCTCCTGGCCTCCAGAATGACATCCATAACAGCTTTGGATAGAGGTGTTGGCTGGTTGTTTAGGTAATTTGCCATGCAGCCAGGTTTAAAGTCTTGAGCTGGGTGTGCAGGCGAGGAATTTGTTGTCTGTGCTGGGGTAGTAAAAGGAACTCTCGGAGCCTTTTCTTTGAATCAGAGTAGTCCTGTCCTTCCCAGTGGAAATGTTCCCTCATGGTGTGTAAAGTTTCCCCAAAGGAGTAGTCTTCAGGGGGAGATGCTGAGGGAATAGAGTCTTCAGCATCAGAGTCTTCATAAGGGGGAAAAGTGTAATCCTGTTCTTCAGAAGAATCTGAGGAAATTGAAACCTGCTCAGAGGAAGCATAATCCTCCTCTTGTCTTGGTCTTATCTGGAGGGGGATGGGAACCCCTGATTAGGGTAATCAAATCTTCAGCCATCTTAAGCATCTGTTTCTTAGGCATGGGGCCTTGAACTGTAGACTGATGTATAGTCTTTTTTGGTTTTAATGGAGTTTTAAGCTTAGCATAAGATTTAATGGCGAGTGTAGTGTGTCTGAAGACACCTTCTGCAACCGAAGGTGTTTCTACTGCACCGGGATCTCCTTTTGCTCCGGTGTCGGAAGGGCCTAATGAAAATGGCTGTGACGGCCTAGTACACACCGCTTGAGAATTCGCAGCTGTCTGGGGTTCCAATTCTGCGGTAGTCAGGGGCTGCGTAGGCACCTCACTGAAAACCGGAGAACCGGCGACAGGCCCAGCAGAGGCCTCTGAGTCTGGCTTGGTCCTAGGCTGCCTGTCCTTATCCTTGCGTTTTTTATGCATGCCGGTCGTCGGCTGCTCCGACTGCATGATATAATTAAATTTCCTACCAAAGTAATGTCGTGCGAAGTCAAAACGGCGTTTGATAGTTCGTTTATTAAACCTAGCACAAAACCGACAACCTGTGACGTCGTGGTCTGGGCCTAGGCAAGGAATACAATAAGAATGGAAGTCCTTATGAGGTATTTGCTTCCCACAAGAAATGCAATTGTTAACTTTTTCTGACATCGGACTGAGGCAAGAAAAGGTTCCCCAACGGGGTACTTAGCTTTATTGAAGACTTCGGACTGAAATTCGATTCGAAAATCTCAGGTGTCGGCCGACCGGCACTTGCCAACTGCTTCGGACACCGCGCGGCAAGAAAGACTGAAGAAAATGGCGTCGGATTCCTCTTATAAACCCCTGGCGCACTGACGTCAGGGAAGAAGCGACAGCAACAGACGCTGGACCAAGACTTTGGAACTCTGGCCGACTGCGGGACCGCCTGACGGCAGGATAACCCAAGTGTGATGACTGCAGCAGGGTAACATGATGAACATCAAGCAGCAGACGCCATTTTCTTTAGTTTTTCTTGCCCCAGATGTCAGGTGCCCCCAAAAAGGTAGCACAAATATATGTATAAAAACTATATATACATGCATCAATACAAACTTTACCTTCATCTACAAGCAATTACACCACATAGGTTGTAGAAGATAGAGAAGGAAAGATAAACTCCAGAATGAAAGGGGGATGGCGGGCGGGTAACCTGGACTGCAACAGTGAATACACTCTAACATCTACATTTATGATAAGTGTACACAAATGCATTATGTTCTTCGTGTTTCGCTGTTGCAGTCATTACATTTGGGTAGAATCCCAAAGCTATGGATGGGAGGCTGGAGCTAAACAGCATTAGGTGCGGCTATAAGGCCCTGCAGAACTGCAGTGGCAAAGCCTGCCCTGGACTTAAGAGTAGAGAGGCAAATGATAATGATTTGTAAAGGTGTGAACAGAACTCCAAGTAGCAGCCTCTAGAATGACTTTGGTTGGTACTCCTCTGAGAAAGGCTGCTGAAGTAGCTGCAGCTCTGGTGGAATGAGACCTAATGCCCTTGGGCACAGGTTTGCCATGGTGCAAGTAGCAGAAACGAGTGCAGTGGCTTATCCATGTTGAAATAGTCTGCTTTGAAATAGCATTTCCTTCCGATCCTGCAGCATATGATACTAATAATTGCTCAGTTTTTCTTAGAGCTTTAGTCCTGCTCCAGTAGAATCTTAGCCGCCTGTGTACGTCCAAGGAATACAGAATTCTCTCCCCCTTGTTCTGCGGATTTGGATAAAAGGTTGGCAGATGAATAGTTTGGTTAAGAGCCACACTGGAAACCACCTTAGGCATAAATGACGGATTTGTCCTCAGAGACACCCTGTCTGGGTAAAATATGATAAAAGGCTCCACAGCCATGAGTGCCTGCAGCTCGGAGACTCTTCTTGCTGAAGTAATTGCTAGTAGCAGAGCTATCTTCCATGATAAGAACTTTAAATCAGCAGTAGCAGCTGGTTCAAATGGAGGCAGGGTGAGCTTTTCCAACACATAATTGAGGTTCCATGCGGGTATTGGTGATGATCTAGGTGGCCTTACATTTTTTGGCTCCTCTATGATACTGCTTTAGTAAAGGATGAGAAAAGATTGGTGGCTCTGTATTGTAATGAGCCGAAATGGCACAAGCATGGATTTTAATTGATGAGAAAGATAGGCCTTTGTCAAGCATCTCAGTCAAGTATTGTAATATCGGAGGAATATTTGGTTCTGCTGTATCAGTTGCTTGTGCTCGATTCCAAGCACAGAATCTCTTCCATTTATCAGCATAAGATTTTCTAGTACTAGGCCTTCTGGCTTCCAAAATGACATCCATCACAGCTTTACTGAGAAGTGTTGTTTGTATGCCTACATGATCAGCCATGCTGCCAGGTTCAGTGTCTGGAGTTGATTGTGCAGGATCTGATTGCTTTGCTGGGACAGTAGTTGAAGTCTTTGAGGTAAGGTCCAAGCTAAGTATTGAGACAAGTTCCTTAGGATTGGGTACCAGTATTTGCGGGGCCAGTCCGGGGCAATTAGTATCATCTTTGTTTTCTCTTGACTGAGTTTTAGTAGGACCTTGGAAGAAGAGGCAGAGGAGGAAAAGTGTAAACTGATAGGGCGCCCACTTTCCATGCTTGTCTGTGATAAGTCCTTGTGCAGAATCTTTTCAATTGATAACTTTGAGGAGAGGCAAATAGATCTATGTCCGGGCTCCCCCATTTCTTTATCATCATGCTGAAGACTTGTGGATCTAGTTTCCACTCGTGAGGGTCCATACGGTTTCTGCTTAAATCGTCTGCCAGAGTATTTTGTTTTCCTGGCAGGAATTGATCTTGAAGATGTACTTGGTAAGTCAAAGCTGTGTCCCACAGTGCCATGGCTAATCTGCAAAGGGTGTATGAGTGTGCGTGCCCCTCTGCTTGTTTATATACCACATAACCGTGGTGTTGTCCGTCTTTATTAGTAGTTGTTCTGGATGAAGTAAGTCCTTGAAGGCTGTCAGGGCATTTTGAACAGCTAGCATCTCTCTTTTTGGTTGATATGTAGATGCATTTGTTTTGGGGTCCATATGCTAATATGCATCTTTCCACCATGTGGGCCCCCCAGGCATAATCTGATGAGTCTGTTAAGGTTTGGCTGGCAGGGGGTAGAGTGAAGGCCCGTCCCATGTTTTGGTGACATGCCTTTGCCCACCTTAGAAACTCCTGTTGTAGGCAGGGAATGAGAGGAATCACTGTTTCCAGACTGTGACAATGTTGACTCCATAAACTTTTTAGGTACCACTGAAGTTTCCTCATATGCAGACTTGCATATGGAATCAGTAGGATGCAGGATGCGATGAAGCCCAAAGCCTGCAGAGTTTGTCTTGCAGATAACTGAGTTTTTGTTGCCATCAGTTTGAAGTAAGTAGTCAGTTGCCTTTGTTTGTCTGGCGTGAGGTAAGCCATCTGGGCAGTTGTATTCAAGCTTGCACCCAGGAATGTTATCTTTTGAGAGGGTACCAGTTGTGATTTCTTTTTGTTTATTGTGTACCCTAGGCATGTTAGAAGCCTTTTCACAAACGCCAGGTGTTGAAGAATGTCCTTGTTCTCTGCTTGAATGAGACAGTCGTCCAAGTAAGGATATATTTGTATACTTCTTTGTCTGCAAAAAGCAATTACTGGTGCCAGGCACTTTGTAAAGACCCTGGACGCAGTAGATAAGCCAAAGGGCAGTGCAGAGAATTGGTAATGCATTAAGCCAGCCTTGAATCTGAAGTATCTTCTGCACGATTGCCTTACTGGGACATGCAGGTATGCCTCTTTTAGGTCTAATGTCACCAGCCAAGCATTCTTGCCCAGCATGGGCAGAAGCTGCTGCAAAGTCAGCATTCTGAATTTTGGAATGTCCAGGTGTGTGTTCAAAATCGATAAATCCAGTATTGGCCGCCAGGCCTTGTCCTTTCTGGGTACCGAGAACAGTCTTGAGTAAAAACCTTGTCCTTTTTCCTGTTCTGGTGCTGTCTGAATGGCCCCCATATCCATGAGGGACGTAACCTGTTTCTGTGCCTCTGCCCATTGATTTTTTGGCAGATCCGGCCAACCGTTCGCCATTGGCAGAGTATGGAAGTGGAATCTGTAACCCTGTGATACTATGTTTAGCACCCACTTGTCTTGGGTTATTAACTGCCAATTTTGAGCAAAAAGTGCTAATTTTCCCCCTAAGGGTGCTGCCAAAAGGCAAGTGCTTGGTGAAGGCAGAGGGAAGTCATTGGGACTGTTTTCTGTAGGTTTGCGTTTTATCTCCTCTAGATTTGGAGGTAGAAGCGCCCCATTGCTTTGATCTGTACGAATCTTGTGCCTGCTATCTGGAACCCTTAGGACGTCTGGATTTGCCCCTTTGAGCTTTGCCTGACACAGGAAAGGACCATTTTTTTGTAGGCCAGTCTCTACTGAATCTTGGTGACTGCACTTGCAAGAAGTCCTTTACAGTTTGCATAGACTTAGCTTTGTCTTCCATTTTCTCTAAAACCTCTTCTGCCTTAATACCAAACAGAGTAACATGCTGTAAAGGTGCATCCAGTAATTTAGCTTTAACATGATCAGGAAAATTTTGCTCTTTTAGCCGGGCATGCCTCCTAATCACAGATCCAGTAACTGCAGCCCTGCAGGAGGCCTCTAAGGAATCAAAACCACATTACAAAGTATGCTTTCCAACCTGTTCAGCTGCATGCAATAATTCCTGCAATTCTTTATTTTCTGCACATTCAGAAATCAACACCATTTTCTGTTTCAGCAATATCATAACAAGTTGATACGTGAGCATATGAAACTGGCAGTTTAAGGGCCTAATTGCCAAGGTTGCAGATGTATAAACCTTTTTTCCCAATCTATCCGGTGCCTTTGAATCTCTGTCAGATGGAGTAGGATTTTTTGCTGTTGAGGCCTTAACTCCCTTAGGACCCTGTGAGATAGTTTCAGGGTCAGCAGCAGGACTTTTGAATAAAAATTTGTGGAAGTCAGGAACCCTGTAATATCTGTCTGGCTTGCTAGGAGCCGGAGGTAGGGAATCTGGAGCCATGCTTGATTCCGAAAATATCATCAACAATGTCCAATACAGGAGGTATGGCCAATGGCCTATGCTGAGGGAGAAGGAAATCCATAAGCCTCTTTTTTGATTCTGAGAAATCTTGACTCTCCCAATGAAAATGTTCCCTCAAAGTATGCAAGATTTCTCCAAAAAAATAATCTTCAGGAGGAGATGCAGATGGGATGGATTCCTCTGCATCTGAATCCGCATAGGGCGGTATAGAAAATTCCTGATCAGAAGAAAAGTACAGTTTTGTACCTACCATAAATGTAGATGTTCGAGGATCCCATTGCTGCAGTCCTAACTATTGGGTATAGTCCGCATCCAGTCGGCCCGAATACCAGAGTATAAGGCTGACGTCGGTCAGGGCGCATTAGACTGGCGTCAGTACGTCAGGGTACTAATGCGCATGACCGACGTCATATCCTCAGTCTTTTCTTGCCCCAGATGTCAGAAGACCCTAAAAAGACAAGGCCCAAAATACCTGCACCAAAAATATGTACAATATATACAAGAATATATACAAAAAATTTAGCATGTAACCTCACCTACACAACCACCCCTAAAGACAGAGGGGAAGGAGGGAGGTTGACTGCAGCAATGGGATCCTCGAACATCTACATTTATGGTAGGTACAAAACTGTACTATGTTCTTCGTTCCCCATTGCTGCAGTCCTAACTATTGGGTAGAATCCCAAAGCAGAGGTAAGGGAGGCTGGCAAATCATAAAGAAGCAGGAGCTGACAACATGCCTTGCAAAACAGCTGTGGCAAAACCAGCCCTAGACTTAGAGTAGATAGGAAGGTGATAATGCTTAGAGAAAGTATGCACTGAACTCCAAGTAGCTGCTTCCAAAATATCCTTAGTTGCCACCCCTTAGGAATGCTGTGGAAGTGGCAGTAGCCCTAGTGGAATGAGGCCTAATCCCAGCTGGAATCTCCTTGCCATGATGGGAATAACAAAATGCAATGCAAAAGCCAATCCACCTAGAAATAGTTTGTTTTGACACAGGCTTGCCCTGTGAACTCAAAGCAAAAGAAACAAACAACTGCTGAGACTGCCTAAAATCCTTAGTCCTGCTTAAATAATAAATTGCCTGTGTACATCTAAAGTGTGCAAAATCTTTTCCCCTTTATTTTGGGGGTCTGCATAAAAAGTAGGCAAATGAATAGTTTGGTTTAAAGCCACACTAGAAACCACCTTAGGCATAAAGGAAGGATTAGTACGTAATGATACCCTATCCTTATGGAAAATCAAAATGGCTCTACTGCCATAAGGGCCTGCAACTCAGACACCCTTCTTGCAGAAGTAATAGCCAACAGAAAAGCAGTCTTCCATGACAAGTATTTCAATTCAGCAGTAGCCAGGCTCAAAAGGTTGTAGAGTAAGTTTTTCCAACACAAAATTGAGATCCCAAGCAGGAGTAGGAGCTCTACGTGGGGGTCTTATATTCTTTGCCCCTCTAAGAAACTGCTTGAACAAAGGATGAAAACAATGGTGGGTCACAATCATAGTGAGCTGAAATTGCTGCAGCATGAATCTTAATGGAAGAGAAGGACAAACCTTTGTCCAATAACTCAGTAAGGTATTGAAGAGCCACACTCAAATTAGGCTCAGAAACCTGCAAATTCTTTGCTGTACTCCAAAATAAAATCTCTTCCATTTTTCACACTTTCCTTGTACTAGGTCTTCTAGCTTCCATAATCACATTTAAAACTTGTTGAGGAAGTTGAGACCTGCTGTGTTTCAACACAGAAGATGCCAGGCTGTTAGATGAAGAGAGTGAAGCTTGACATTGAGCAGATGACCATCCTTCTGAGATAATAGATGAGGAATCAGAGGTAAAGGCCACGGAGGCTTCCTTACCAGACTCCGTAGTAGTGGGTACCAGTGTTGCGAGGCCAATCTGGAGCTATCAAAATCATCCTTGGCCTGTCTTGTCTGACCTTTAATAGTACCTTTGGAAGAAGAGGCAGAGGAGGAAAGGCATACACATGAAGGTTTTTCCAACTGAAAGACAGAGCATCCACTTTCCAAGCTGTGTGATGAAACCCTTTGTGCAATACTGTGGCAGCTGGTGGTTTAGTGGAGAAGCGAACAGATCTATGTCTGGAGTTCCCCATGACACTGTCAATTTTTGAAATACATGAAGATCCAGTTTCCACTGTGGGGATCCATGATTTGTCTGCTTAACACATCTGCTAAGGAGTTCTGTGCTCGGCAGAAACCTTGCCTGAAGAGTTAGTTGCAAGCTTAGCGCAGTCTCCCATAAAATCATTGCTTGCCTGCATAGAGGATAAGAATGTGTTCCCCCTTGCTTGTTGATGTACCACATGACAGTTGTGTTGTCTGTTAGAATCAACACCTGCCCTGGAAGAAGTAACTCCTTGAAAGCCATTAATGCAAACTGGACTGCTAACATCTCCTTCATGTTGATATGTAGATGCTGTAGTCTGGCAGGCCACTTGTCTTGTATCCACTTTCCATTTAGATGAGCTCCCCAAGCAATGTCCGAGGCATCTGTCGTTAAAATCTGACTCGCCTCTGGCGGGTCACAGAGAGTCCCTTGTTTAGGTGACATTCCTGAGCCCACCACAGAAATTCTTTTTGAAGGCAAGGTATTATTTGAATGACAGTGTCCAAATCCTGGCAGTGCTGTGTCCATACATTTTGAGATACCATTGTAGCTTCCTCATATGCAGTTTGGCATTGGGAAGCACCAGAATACAAGATGCCATGAACCCTAATGCTTGAAGGACTGTCCTTGCAGTCAGCACGGACTGATGAGATAGTTGATGGAAGTAAAGTGATAGACTCTTTTGTTTGTCCGGGGTTAAAAGGCCATCTGGGCTGCTGTATTCAGTCTCACACCCAGAAAGCACATGTCTTGAGAGGGTACTAGACTGGACTTTATTTCGTTCACAGAATACCCTAGGCATCTTAGCACTGCTATGACATGTTCCAGATGCTGTAGAAGGTCTTCCTTTTCTTGAGCCAGAATCAGGCAGTCGTCCAAGTAAGGATAGATTTGAATTCCTTGAAGCCTGAAGTAAGCTATCACTGGAGCCAGAACCTTTGTGAATACTCTATAGATAAGCCAAAGGGCAATGCAGAGAACTGATAATGAGATTTTCAGCTCGAAAACCGCAGAGACTTCCTGCAACTTAGTCAGATGGGCACATGAAGGTAAGCTTCCTTGAGATCTAAAGTTACCATCCAGTGATCTTTGCCCAGCAGAGGTAAAAGCTGTTGTAACGTCAACATCTTGAACTTGGGAATGTCCAGAAAAGTGTTGAGGAGAGAATCCAAAATTGGTCTCCACGTGTTCCCCTTCTTTGGTACTAGGAACAGGCGAGAATAAAATCCTAGGCCCCTTCTGATACAGGGACTGGCTGAATGGCCCCTATCTGGAGTAACTGAGAAACTTGCTTGTGAGCCTCTTTTCTTTGTGGAGGAGGAGCGTCTGGCATGCCTTTGAAAGGGGCATTGTATGGAAATAAAATCTGTAACCGTGGTGAATGATATCCAACACCGATTTGACTTGAGTAATTAAATTCGAAATTTCTTTGAAAAGAGACAGTCTTCCTCCAAAGGAGCTGCCAGAGGGGAATCTAGTGGCAGCTGAAGAGACAGGTCATTGGGTCTGTTCTGCGGGGACTGACCCCCTGCCTCACCAGAAGTCTGAGCAGGTGAACTCCTGTTCTAGGCCGAAAAGAACCTTGAGACAGCCCTGCCCCTACCACGTCTAGACCTACCCCTAGACTGGGAATCATAAGCAGGATATGTCCACCCCTTAGCAGGCCAATTTCTACTAAACTGGCTGCACCTGCAAAAATCTTTAACAGTTTGCATAGACTTAGCTTTGTCCTCCATTTTCTTTAAAACTGCTTCCACAGGCGATCCAAACAACACATCAGACTGTAAAGGAGCATCCAAAATCCTTGTCTTAACATGCTCAGCTAAATTCTGATCCTTCAACCAGGCATGCCTCAAGAACAGAACTAGTAGCAGCCACCCTCGAGGAGGCCTGTACAGCATCAAAACCATTGCAAAGAATGCTTACCCACTTGTTCAGACACATGAACCAAATCCAGCAACTCTTTACACTCAATACCTTCCGCCAAAGCATCCACCTTAGATTTCAATTGTGAAAGGAGATAATTCTGATATTTTAGCATGTGAAACTGACAATTCAATGCTCTCATGGCTAGAGTGGAAGAAGTATACACTTTTCCCCACCTATCCAAAGCCCTTGCCTCTTTATCAGTGGGAACAGGATTTTTAACCACAGAAGCTTTAACACCTTTAGGCCCTTGAGAAATAGTTTCTGGGTCCGCCCTAGGACTCTTAAACAAATACTTATGAGCTTGGGCACCCTATAATACCTATCAGGCTTAACAGGAGCAGGAGGCAAAGAGTCAGGGTTCAGAGAAGCCTCTGCAAAACATCTTCCACCACATTCAACACAGGAGGGGAATAGCTAAGGGCCTATGGGGGTAAAACAAAAATTCCAATCAGAATAATCCTGGCCTTCCCATTTTAAAGTGCTCCCTGGGCCTTCCCATTAAAAGTAGAAACCTCATGGAGGAGAAGTTGCTGAAGGAGTGAAATCCTCACAGAGAGAAGCATGGAGTGGAATCATCACCAAGTGCAAGTGAATACTAGGATACTGGAGAAACCTCTCCACAACTATCAAAACTAGCCTCTCCCGACTGTTCAAACTATCAAACTCGGTTCCACCTGGCCTCTTATCGAGTAAGGGGCATGGAACACATCAGGCGGGGGCATGATTACTCTAATCATAAGCATAACTAAATGCTAGGAGAAGCCCCCATGCTAGGAGAAGCGAACACTGAAGCTGAAAGAAGCCTAGGCTCTGAAAGTGGCCTGCCAGAAGGTTTTGGCAACAGAGGGAAGAAGAGAGGGAGGAAGCCCCACCAGCCTGGCCCCCCTCCCTGGCCTACCCTCCTGGCGCCAAGGCATCCTGCCGGGGACTCCATCTGCCTGGGACTCCATGGAAACTCCTGGCAAAACCTCTGGCTGACCCGGCCTCGGGACTGCCCGGCATCCGGGACTGCGTTTCATTTTGTTTAAACCGCTGTTTGTCCTTGCGCCGAAGGGGCGAAAGGGAGGCATCCGGCGGGCATTTTTTAATTACTCCCAGCTTCCGAAACACTAACCTGGCAGTCTAACCTCCTCTTAATATGTGCGTTTGTTTAAACTAGCACAAGGCGGCAATACAAACACAAATACACAAGGTGTATGGTAATCCCTATGAGGTATCACAACACAGAAAAATACAGTTATTCACTTTTCTGACATCGGGTAAAATACTGAGGCAAGAAAGAAACCTGATCTGAAAATCAGTGTCTTGCCTAGGCCTCTTATCGGGGGGTTGGGACCTGATCAAAACAATTGGAGTCTTCAGCCATTCTGATCATCTGTTTTTGGGCATAGAGGCCTGAGCACGTGGCTCATGCATCGGTTTTGTAGACTTAGAAGTTGCTTTTGTCTTTGTTTTTGAAGCTGGCGTTGGTTTTATATAGAAATGATGAGGCCTGAAAACACCCTCAGAAGCCGGTGCCTGCTCAGTGGCTCCAGACCCATCAGAGGGAGAGACGTCCGCGGGTACAATACTCTGAGAATCTCGCAGCATGCCGGACTCCACATGGGTCTCGGTAGAGGCCTGCAACTCGAAAGTAGCGGGTATCAGGGACTGCAAAAGCACCTCACTGTGTACCGGCGACTGGCTTAGGAGAAGCTTAGTCGTCAGTTTTGGACCTCTGTGTCTGTCCTTTTCTTTGCGTTTTTTGTGAACTCTGGTAGTCTGATTGCTATCCGACGACATTTCAGGGTAGTTCAATCTGTTTCCAAAATATTTTGAAGCAAAGATATACCGACGCTTAATAGTGTGTTGGTTAAATCTAGCACAAAACCGACAGCAAGGCACTTTATGATCTGGGCCTAGGCAAGGAATACAGTACAAATGGAAATCCTTATGAGGTATTTGCTTCCCAAAAGTAATGCAATTAACTTTACTGACATCGGTATGGAGCAAGAAAAAAGTTTCCCAAACGGGGTACTTGGCTTTAATTGAAGACTTCGGTTCTGAAACTCGAATGCGAAAATTTCAGGAGTCGGCAGACCAGCACTTGCGAACTGCTTCTGCTTCGGGCACTGCACGGCAAGAAAGACTAAAGAAAATGGCGTCAGCTGCATGCTTTATACCCCTGACGACCTGATGTCATGGAAGAGGAGACGGCAACAGACGTAGGACCCAAGACTTTGACATTCAGGCCAACTGAGGGCAACCTGCCAGCAGATTACCTAAATGTAATGACTGCAACAGTGAAACACGAAGAACATCTCCGCCACTATCAAGGGATTCAGGGACCACTAGTGAGGTTGAAGAATGCACCTGCTGAGTCTGTCTGCTATCACGTTGGAACGCCCAGGAATGTGCATTGCTACAAGAAAATGGTTGGTAGCCATCACCCATTGCCAGATTCTCATGGCCTCTTGACAAAGGGGGTAAGATTTGGTTCCACCTTGCTTGTTGATGTACCAGACCACCACCATGTTGCCGGATTGAATCGCAATTATCCCTGATGGCAGAAGGGGATGGAATGCTTGCAATGCCAGAAGCACCGCTCTCAGCTCTAGAACGTTTATATGCAGATGGGCCTCCAGTTCGGGCCAAGTGCCTTGGACTGTCTGTCCCTGACATAGCCGCCCCCTACCCCATCAGGGAGGAGTCCGTTGTCACTGTGGCCTTGGGTTGCTTAGGGGGAGAAGGGGCGAGACCATTGTGACAGGTTGTGTGTCATCCACCAATTTAGATCATGTTTGCACCTGTGGGTTACTCGAATCATGGCTGAAAGGGATACCATTGGGTAAGCAGTAGCCATTGTAGAAGCCTCATGTGAAACCTGACCAGGGGAACAACGGTGATGGAGGCTGCCATGGAACCCAACAGCTGTAGAACAGAGTGAGCCGTGGACTTTTCCTTTGAAAGGATTGGAATCAGTTGTTGCTTTATCCTTACAATTCTGTGCTCTGGAATAGCAGCTCTGCAGTTTTTTGTGTCCAAGATAACTCCTAAGAATTCTGTCGATGGAGATGGGGTGAGACTGGATTTTTGCCAGTTTATGGTTACGCCTAGCCTTTGAGCAGCGAGGAGAGAGAGTATGCCAGGGCTTTTCCTAGTAGATGTCTTGTTGGGGTGGAAATGAGCCAATCGTCTAGGTATGGAAACACCTGGAATCCTTGAAGTCGCAAGTGAGCTGTGACAACTGCCATGCACTTTGTGAACACACTGGGGGATGTAGAGAGACCGAAGGGCAGTACTCTGAACTGGTAGAGACTGGCTCCCGCACGGAAGCGCAGAAATCTTCTTGATGGCCTGTCCACTTTTATGTGGTAGTACGCATCTTGAACATCTAATCGTCTTTTTCCAAAAGCAGGAGGATAGACTGTATTGTGACCATCCAGAATTTTTGTACTCTCACAAACTTGTTCAATACACCGAGATCCAAAACTGGTGTCCAGTCCCCAGTTTTCTTTGCCACCAAAAATAGTCTAGTAGAATCCTGATCCTATCTGGTCGGGAGGGACTATTTGGATGACTCCCTTTCTTAGCAGCTTTTCTATCTACAATGCTGCTTCTTCCCTTTGACTGGGTGGAATGTCGGGAAGGTTCTTTGAAGGGACAGGACAAAGATCGTAGGGGATATGATAACCTCTGGTTATAATCCTTTGTACCCAAGAATCGGTGGTGATGGTTAGCCAGGCAGAAGGGTACAAGGAGAAACGTCTCCCAACCACCTCCAGAGGAAAGGAGTTGGGCCGCTCTTCAGGAGCGCTGGTAGGATTGACCAGGGAAAGAATCCCTGGAACACTGGTTACGTGGACCCCCTCTGCCCCAAAAGGAGAGTCTTCCCTGTGAGTTTCGCCCTCTTCCTCTAGGGGAGAACTCAGCCTGTGTGTCATGGAAAGGACCCTGAGATTTCTTGAACCATATCTTCCCACTCTTTTGGTTTCAGGAGAAAGCATGCTGAGGGGAAGAATAACGGACACCTACGGCAGAAAGGGTCTTACCGTCCTGTTCACATCTGGCCAGTGTGGTTTTAACTTTGGGCCCAAACAACGACGAGGCCTCAATGCGAGCGTTAAGAAAGGAAGCCTTAAAGGGTTCTGTGAAATTGCACAAGCGCATCCAGGCGTGTCGTCTCAAGACCGCAGCTGAACCCGCTGCTCTAGCTGCTCCTTCTGATGCGTGAGATATCAGTCGCATAGAGGAGTAAGATATTGATTCAATGGTGGACAGCTGAGAAGCCACTTTGTCACAGACCTCATCAGACACGGCACCAGCCAAGGTTTCAGAGAGCTCAGAAATCAGATCCCTTTGAAGCCTGGTAAAGTGTGCCATATAATTCGGGGACTTGATAGTAAAGATCGCTGAAGCAAAGGTGCGCTTCCCTATCCTGTCCAGGGCCTGGGACTCTGTTAGGTGGATGGACAGTCTGGCTTTCTTCTTCTACCAGATCCTTTTTTGTTGTGGCCGCCACCACAAAAGCATCCACAGGAAGACCTTTGGACCAACGGGGATCCAAAGCAGGAGGGGACAAAATCTTATCTGGCCTCCGGAAAATAGCTTTGACGGTATCAGGAGCCTTCCAAGCATGCTGCACGATGAGCCGGACAAGTTCACCAGCAGGTGGACTAAACCAGGAGGTAGGGGGCCAGGCGAGAAAGGCCTGCAGGAACACAGATTCCTCAGATGTCGGATTAGAGGACTGCCATTCACCTCTCTGTTTCAGGATTTCGAGGATATCACCAAAGGATACCTCAGAGGGTGAGTAGGGGGATCCTTCCCCCTCATCGAAATCCGTCTCTTCAGTGAGGGACTCCTCTGTGGAGTCCATGTGCTTCCTCTTACACAAACTTTTCCGGTGGACCTCCTCAGCGGGAGAAGCTGGAGAAGACAGGGGAAAAGGGGATTCCTGTGGGAATATGCCCCGAGGCCCTTGCACCCAGTGTCTGCTAGGTGTGACTTGTAAAACCAGTGTACCAGAGGAGGGCGGAGGTACAAACAGTCCAGTATCACCAGCAGCAGCGAAAGCCTTCTCCATCAGTTGGAAGGCTGGTCCACCTGAAGAGGAGTGCATGTCTAGGACAGGGGTAACCCCTCCCCCAAGTGGCTCAGCCTGCCAACCCGGAGTCCCTGGATGGCTGTGGAGCAGCAAACTGTGCGTGTCACAACTGACATCCTGGGTCGTAGCAAAACTTTCCTGCCCTTGAAGGCAACTGCGGTTCCTTAGTGAGATCCATAAAGGGGACCGCAGAAGGGGGAAGACTGTGCTATATCCATGGACTTCAAAGGCAATGAAGGAGGAGAATAAGAAGGGGTCTTTGAAGATGGGTGATCACCTCCCAAGGAAGGATAGTTCCCGATGGGTGGAATACCTCTGGCCAAGAGCACCTGATCCACAAGACGCAACACACCATGTTCGGAAAAGCTTCTAGTGGACCTCACGGAGACTGAGGGAGAAACAGGCCTGTCCACAGAAAAGGCAAACTCTGTGCCCATCTCAGCCGTCCACACACAGGACAACGGTGCCGAGAGACTGGTCTACGGGTGTCTGCACCAAAGTCATCAGTGCCGAGGTCATGGTCTGCACAGACACAGGGATCGGTGCAGAAGTGGTTGTCGGTACCAAAGCTGGAACCGACAAAACTGGAGTTAACAATAAAGGCGTCTGTTCCGAGGAAGATCTTGGAGCCGACGAGGTCAAGGACTGCGCCAACTGAACTGTCTGTGCCGATACAGTGGTAATAGTCTGAACCGAGGAGCCCCTCGGTGCCAATATTGTGAAGGCTGTAGGAGAAGACTGAGCCGAAGGCCTCAGTGCCGAAGGTCTAGGCACCAAAAGCACTGGGGCTGACTGAGTGAGCTCCGGAGCCGAAACTTCAGCCTTTTTAGGTTTTGGTTGGCGGGAGTCCCCAGCCAGGGACGAAGGCAAAGATTTAGCCTTAGTAGGAACATCCAAGATTTTCTTATGGGTTCTAGGAGGGGTCGAGGACTCCCACCCAGAAACAGCCTCTGAAAAGGGAGATTTAAGAAATCCCTTCAGTAACAGCTTGTTTTTCCTATCCAACAAGGTTCTATTCGAAAAGTTCTCACAAATAGTACAGGGTGGGTCAACAGACAAACAGGACGCCCCTAAACAATAAACTCACAAAGAGTGTGCATCAGAATTAGGTAATTTGCGTCCACAATCAGAACACTACTTAAACCCCGGACTACCTTTTTTTTTTTTTATCTGCCACGACAGCAAATTAATTAATAGAAAAAGGTACCAGCAAAAGTACACGAGAATACCCGAAGGTATGAGAAAAAGGGGGAAGGATTACCAACGATGGTAAAGAGAGAATACCTCGCAGTAAAAGTGGTAAAGAAAAGAGCAGAAAAACCTGAAGAAATTATGTACGCTAGATGCGATGGGGTAAGAGACAATGAAATATAAACTTTTCTGGCAGAAAAGTAATCTGAAAGACAATTAAACAACAAATAACTGTACTTAGCTCATTAGAAGTAGCTTGACACGACCGAATGGCAACGCAGCAAATGAAATCTGAGGTAACATGGAGAGGGGAGTTGTGGGTAAGAGTTTAGCTCGAGAGTTTGAAGCGGACGCGAGCTTGGAAAATGGCCAGCTTTGTTCCGAAATCGGAACAGATACCCATTCGTAAGGAATGAACAAGGGTTAACAATATCAGATTATGTATTTTAACAAGAGGGAGGAGCACAGGGTGACATACAAGAGTGGAGGACGATGCACACAGGTGGATTATATCTTATGTAGAACGGCCAGTTTGAAGGAGATTGGAGACTGTAAAGTGGTGGGAGGGGAAAGTGTAGTTAGGCAGCACATGATGGTGGTTTGTAGGATGACATTGGTGAATGTGAGGGTAGCACCAAGGATCAAATGGTGGAAATTGAAAAAGGGCAATTGTGAGGTGATGTTCAGGGAAGAGTTAAGACAGGCACTGGGTGGCAGTGAAGAGTTACCGAATAGCTGGGTAACTACAGCAGAGCTAGTAAGAGAGATGGCTAGAAAGGTGCTTGGTGTGACATCTGGAAAGAGGAAGGAGGACAAGGAGACCTGGTGGTGGAATGAAGAAGTACAGGAGAGTATACCGAGAAAGAGGTTGGGGAAGAAGAAGTGGGACTGTCAGAGAGATGAAGAAAGTAGACAAGAGTATAAGGAGATGAGGTGCATGGCAAAGAGAGAGGTGGCGAAGGCTACGGATAAGGCGTATGAAGAGTTGTATAAAAGGTTGGACACTAAGGAGGGAGAAAAGGACCTGTACCAATTGGCTAGACAGAGGGACCGAGCTAGTAAAGATGTGCAGCAGGTAAGGGTGATGAAGGATAATGAGGGAAACGTACTCAAGTGAGGAGAGTGTGTTGAGCAGATGGAAAGAGTACTTTGAGGGGCTGATGAATGAAGAGAATGAGAGGGAGAGAAGGTTGGATGATGCGCAGAAAGTGAATCATGAAGTGCAGTAGATTAGCAAGGAGGAAGTAAAGAAAGCTATGAAGAGGATGAAGAACGGAAAGGCTGTTGTTCCAGATGACATACCTGTGGAAGCATGGAGGTGTTTAGGTGAAATGGCAGTGGAGTTTTTAACTAGATTGTTTAATGAAATCTTGGAAAGTGAGAGGATGCCTGAGGAATGGAGAAAAAGTGTTTTGGTACCAATTTTTAGTAAGGGTGATGTGCAGAGCTGTAGTAACTACAGAGGGATTAAATTAGTCAGTCAGTCACAGCATGAAGTTATGGGAAAGAGTAGTGGAAGCTAGGTTAAGAAGGAGGTGATGATTAGTGATCAGCAATATGGTTTCATGCCAGGAAAGAGCACTACAGATGTGATGTTTGCTCTGAGAGTGTTGATGGAGAAGTACAGAGAAGGTCAGAAGGAGTTACATTGTGTCTTTGTGGATTTAGAGAAAGCATATGACAGGGTGCCTAGAGAGGACTTGTGGTATTGTATGAGGAAGTCGGGAGTGTCAGAGAAGTATGTAAGAGAGGTACAGAATATATACGAGGGTAGTGTGACAGCGGTGAGGTCTACGGTGGGAGTGACGGATGCGTTTAAGGTGGAGGTGGGATTACATCAAGGATCAGCTTGGAGCCCTTTCTTATTTGCAATGGTGATGGACAGGTTGACAGATGAGATTAGACAGGAGTCCCCGTGGACTATGATATTTGCAGATGACACTGTGATCTGTAGTGAGAGTAGGGAACAGGTGGAGGAGACCCTGGACAGGTGGAGATATGCTCTAGAGAGAAGAGGAATGAAGGTCAGCAGGACTAAGACAGAATGTGTGTGAATGAGAGGGAGATGCTCTAGAGAGAAGAGGAATGAAGGTCAGCAGGACTAAGACAGAATGTGTGTGAATGAGAAGGAGGATAGAGGAATGGTGAGGATGCAGGGAGTAGAAGTGGCGAAGGTGGATGAATTTAAATACTTGGGATCAACAGTTCAGAGTAATGGTGAGTGTGGAAGAGAGTACAGGCAGGATGGAGTGGGTGGAGAAGAGTGTCAGGAGTGATTTGTGACAGACTAGTACCAGTAAGAGTGAAAGGAAAGGTCTACAAGAGGGTAGTGAGACCAGCTATGTTATATGGGTTGGAGTCAGTGGCATTGACAAAAAGGCAGGAGTCGGAGCTTGACGTGGCAGAGTTGAAGATGTTAAGATTTGCACTGGGTGTGACGAGGATGGACAGGATTAGGAATAAGTATATTGGAGGGTCAGCCCAGGTTGGAAGGTTTGGAGACAAAGCCAGAGAGGCAAGATTACGATGGTTTGGACATGTGCTGAGGAGGGATGCTGGGTATATTGGGAAAAAGATGCTAAGGATGAACTGCCAGGTAACAGGAAAAGGAGGAAGGCCTAAGGTTTATGGATGTGGTGAGAGAGGACATGTAGGTGGTTGGTGGTTATGATCAGTGACCGTATCATAATTCTTTAGCATATATACAAGTATATAACCGAGAAGCACTGGAAACACGAACCACAAAGTAGTACTGAAAATGAAGAAATCCCGATCACATGAGCAACAAAATCAGACACAGTAGACTAAGAAAAAAAAGACAAAACTTACATTAATCATTGCAATAAAACAGCTAAACAGAGTTATTAAAATGTCCTACATACTGCCAAGAGAGAGCTATAAAATTCCTGGATTTTCAAGAGGAAACTAGAGTGATGTGAGCTGAAGACACTCAAGAGCAGAAGTAACATGGATAAAAATTTTCAAGCCATTTAAATATGCTACCAATACAGATAACCCTTATGAAGCGCTGAAGGAAACAATTCTGGACACAATGTGGGTGCTGGGAATAGCACTCTTAGGACAACCATCAAAGAATGAAGCAATACTAATTTCTTGAACTCTAACTGTGCCCTGACTTAGAATTGAGGTACATTCCTGGCACAGTATTAGAAACACAAAACATTTGTAAAAATTAAAAAAAAAAAAAAAGTGGTAGTGGCACGGAGTGCTGTAGCAATAATAGCCCCAAATTCTTTCCAGACATGTGTGAAGGACTTGGCAATACATATGGCACTGAGATCACAGACATCAATGGTTACCTTTACACAAAGGAGCAAGTGTGCAATGCCAATGCACACACTGGGTGTGTTGGCTGAAGTTCAGGGATAAATGCAGAGGTACAGTAGTAAAGGTTAGTACTGATGGTGAAGAACCAGTTAAAAGTATAGATCCCATTCCCATCTTGAGATCCAGTGGAAGTGTTGTGGCATGGCCGATATCAGGTTTATACAAAAAGATCTGCATAATAACCTATCTTATATTACATGAAGTGCAAATATATCTGCTGTCTTTTAAGGCTGACAGTATTACAGAAATAAGCTGGGATCTATGGGGTCTAACACTGAGCTTCCTATTTTAGACATATCCATGTAGATTTGAAAAACCTGGTGATTTCTGCTCTACAGGTTATACTGATACCGCTAAAGGATCTTCTGTGCAAAACATACAAGATCTGTGTACTGTTGCTATATAGCTCACTGGTGGGGCTTTCATTTGTCAATGCAGACAGTTTTATAGTTCACACAGTTTTACATTGGCTGGAGGAATCAAAGGCTGCCCCTTAGGTGTTTGTGTGTCTGTCTAAAAAGAGATGTGGAAGCTTGTTTAAGTTTTGCAATCTGCTGAAACTATCCTTGCTCCGCGTTTTCTGCTGCGATTTTGAGTCTGCAGCAATATAAAGTGTCATTCAGAATTTCAGAAGTACGTGTTTAAAAGGGTATTACTTCCACTTCACCCAAAATATTTCGAGAAAGCTGTACACATTGGGCATGAGTTTGCAAGGCTTTCACTTCACCCAAAACATTTGAGAAAATCGTAGGAGCTGGGCATGTGTATGCATGGCTGTGACATTACATTTCAAATGCTTATTAAGCTAAGTACTGCCTTTTCTTTTCCTCCCAGTGAAAAAAATTCAGTGTATAGTGATCACTGAAAGTTTTATTATTTACTTGCTTTTGTTTGCTGACAAAGTCAGTCTAGAAACATTTTCAGCAGAGGCCCAGGGAGAAAAGCTCCAAAACAAGCATAAACATTTTTGACAATTCAGAAGAAAAACAGACAACAAACATTTACGAATTATTTCAAAGCAAACTGTCAAAACATTATTTGCAAAGTATATCAAATTAAAGGAAGTATGCATTCCTAACACTGTCCATTATGGATGTTATACAAAGTAATATTTTTAGTTCTACTCACTACTTTCTTCAGATCATGCTGTTCTTCTTCTTCTTCTTTCGGCTTTTCCCAGTTAGGGGTCGCCACAGCGGAACTCCAATCCGCTAATGATTGGCAGTAGATTTTTATAGGTGCCGAGGTGCCAGCTCGACGCTCAACCTTCAACGAAGGCAAGTCCATTTACGCATGTCTTTTGAACGCCACTCGACCACGGGGAGGACATGCAGACTCCACACAGGACGCCGCCAAAAGAAGAACAACATGATCTGAAGTAACAGTGAGTAGAACTAAAAATAATATTACGTTTGTATAACATCCATAATGGACAGCGTTAGGAATGCATACGTCAAACTGTAGGTGTGGCACAGTTGCCAGGTGATATTGTAGAGTGCATATGAATTGCTGCAGGTTATTTAAAACCCTGATGTGGTTTGTAAGATTACTCCATGCCTTGGAAATGGCTACAGAGAATAGCAATTCACCGTAATAATTATTCCACTTATGAGCAAAAGTTAGAACCATAAGATTTTCAGAATATAAACTATTTGGTACATGACAGTGGATGACATTTGACAGTGGGGGTGTTTTAAATAGATGGTGACACAGTTTGTGTGTGGTTGTGGAGTTTGATTCCTGTCAATTTCCTAAAGAACTTCAAAAGAATATTATGGAAAGATGCAGAAATTCAACATCAGACATGCAGTAGCTACACTACTTGCTCAGCTACTTCCAATGCCCTTTTTTGGTGTGCGTCTTACTTAATAAATATAATTTGCGAAGACCCAAAATGCGGAGGGATGGTGCAGCCATGTACACTGTTTACTGGGATAGTGTAAAGTCACTTTTCGGCTTATTATGCAGGTCTTGCAGAAGGAAAAAAAAAATGTTTCAGACTGCAGCCAGGACTGCTGTACACACCTTCAGTAGAGCATGTAGTGAAGAGACAGGAGGCACTGTAAAAAGTACTGGAACAAAGTTTGCATATTCACAGCTGGAATTCTGATGAGACTGCATCTATTTAGCCGTTTTTCTTTTGTCAATATAAGCACTGCCTGAACAGCGATCTCTGTATTTCAATTACTTGGGCAATGGAACTCGCATTTTATTCTCCTTCAATATGCTTACTTCTGTTCTCAGAGTGACCGTGCTAAATGTCACTTCTTTAGGATTTGTGTACTTTGGTTTAGTGCCACCGATACTTTAAATGTGAATAAGTTATGCATTATAACTATAGAAAATGGTCTGGACACACCGGAAAGCAATGAATGGTTTATTTCACAGATGAATACAAGCGCTTTCACCCGGCCGTAGTGCTCGTCTTTTTCAAGAAAAACAAAAAAAAAAAAAACAGTATAAATACTCTTCCCTTAAAAAAGGCGCCAAAAATCCCTTAAAGGGACATTCATTTCTATTCACATACATTACTCAAACTGAACTGTACAAAAAGATGTATAAAAAACTTGGAATATATATATATATATATATATAAATAAATAAAATATAGTCCATTTTGTTGGAATCCATTTTGTAAGTGTACCTCAGAAATTATGTTGTGGAATTTAAATAATTAATAAAAGGGACCACAAGTTCTACAGGACCTTCCCATAGGACAAAAATGTCGTCCAGGAAACGTCTGTATAGTTTGATGCACTTCCAAAAACACGACTGATTTCAAATTTCAATAGAACCAAACTGGCATAGATGGGGGCACATGCTGCCCCCATGGCCACACCCTTGATCTGTTTAAATGTCTCCCCTTCAAAATAAATGAAATTGTGTTCCAAAAAGTTACTGTCCAAGGAAACAAAGACAATAAACCAACAATGGAAAAGCACCCCCCCCCCCCCGCCTTAACAGGCAAATAAGACAACTTGTCAAATCCTCCAAGAGGTCCTTTGAGAGAAACCTAGCAAGTACTGCCAAGGATAACCATAATGCCTTTTACAGCTATGTACGTAACCTAAAGGGTAGGACCAAAGCATGTGCAGAACTGGTGGACAACGGTTTAAACATACACTGACCCCACAGAGATGGCAAACCTGCTAGCAGATAAGTTTGGCAAACATTTCACTCCCTTATCCACTCCTACCTTACAACAAACCTTCCCCCAAACTTCCCCCACCTTACATACCTAAAGAACAGGTTCTCAAAGCCCTGTTGAAGGCAAAGAACATGGACTGTATGGGACCAGATGACATCCTAGGCTGTCTTCTACACAGACAAACATGAACTGGCATTACCACCAAGTACCCATTTCAATCATAACCTAACCACAATGGAGAACAGCTACAGTTATTCCCCTCCACAAAGGTAGCCTAGCAACAGACCCATAAACCTGACCAAACAGCCACTGGAAGTCCAAATGACATGTAATGGAACCACAAAAGGAAGGCACAGTCTTCAAGCAAAAAAAAGTTTATTCTCTTTTCACAGACTCTAGCGTCTTGACTGTTGAGCCTTCAAGGAGTACAAATACAATGCAGCTTCACTCACTTTATATATACTCAGTCAAACAATTGAATCAAATACTTCCAGTACGTTCTGTGTTTCAACCCTTGGGAACCAAGGCATCAAATTTCAAAGTAAAATGTGCTTGTTTATACAACAACTTTTCTTCTACTGCTACAGGGTCTAAAAACATAGACCCCACTTCTTCTAAAACAAAACCTCACAGCCGTTTAAAATTACTTACATGAAATTCTTTAAAATGCATAGCCAAACCCAACCAGCCTCATCTGTAAGGCCATGGACCACATCATTATGGACGTCATAAATAAAGACATAGGCGACCTCCAAATCCTGGATCCTACCCAATTTGGCTTCATGAAGGGCAGAGCCTGGCTGTTAAACATGGTGGATTTCTCTGAAGTTTGTGACCAAGGCCATTGAAGAGGGCATATATGTTCACACAGCATACCTCAACTTGGCAAAGGCTTTCAGCACAATCCCACATTCAGGCATTACAGATAAACTTAGCAAACTGAATGTATACCCCTTTGTTGAAAGATGGGTTGCCAAGTGGCTCACAAACCAGATACATACTATCAAAGTGGGCAATTCCACATCAACCAACAAACCTGTTACCAGTGGGGTGCCACAGGGGTGAGTGCTGGGCTCTCTACTGTTTGGTCCACACTTGCCAGAAGTTCAGGTCTAAAACTAAAGGATGGTGGCTGACCAAGTTTGCAGACGACTGCAAACTACGTGCAATCACTGAAACCCTAAAATTATGTCAGTATACTCCAGGAAGATCTCGCACAGACCTACGACTGGTGTATTAGTTAGTCTCAAAACATAATGCAAAGAAATGCACCATCATTCCCTTCAGCACAAACTATGCCCCTTCACACTACCAAATCAATAACGATGCCCAAGTACCCACACAAAGTGGTTAGGGACTTGGTATCACAGGTTGACTGCAATCTTAACTTCAACCTGTGTGTGTCTATTGTTGTAAGGAAAGCTTTCCACATAGCTCACTTGATTAGTACAGGCATCACCTCGAGAGCAAAAGTTATAACCCCCTCCCAAACTCTGCACTTACTCAGCCCCTAATGGAGTATAACAGCCCCATTTGGTATGTACCGTACTAAGCATCTACAGCAATTAGAGAGACCTCTGAGGTTTCTAACAAATAAGATAAAGGACCTCAGCATGTGCATTACACGGACCAACTAAAATCCCTCTCACTATATTCCATATCATATAGACTTCTTAGAGGAGACTTACGCCTGGCCTACACAGCAACCCAAGACCCAAACCTAATGAACTTACTGCATATCCGTAAATCAAATGGGTCTAGGGCTACCTGTTCCAAGGACTTAAATATGGCCTACGACTTACATAAGATATGCTGGAAGGACAGATTCATCTCCCAGCGACTGCCACATCTTTGGAACAATCTACCAATTCATGTGAAACACAGCACCTCTAGGACACTGTTCATAAGGAACCTGGATGAGTGGATAGGGCACCATAAATTTTTACCATGGATAGCACCAACAACCCTCCTCTACATGAGCAGTTATCACTAAATTCAATCTTGGGTATTAAGTAGTACCTCTAAGGTATTACACAGAGTTGAAACGGCTAGGCTTAAAATGCCCTAAGCCTACTAATTTTCCTAAGATTGTGTGTGTGTGTGTGTGTGTGTGTGTGTTCATACATATACAGTTACAAACATTTTGATTTTTTTTCCCTTTAAAAGGACATGAAGTACATATACAGGCATACAATTAGTTCCATTATACACAGACCGACACACACACTCGCACAGAGACAGGCAGACACACACAGACACGATGCGGGCAGGCAGACACGATGTGGCCATACAGGCAGGCACACAGACACGATGCGGGTAGACAGACACACAGACACGATGCGGGCAGACAGGCAGGCACACACAGGAAACAGGCAGGCAGACACACAAAGGCAGGCAGGCACACACACACACAGGAGGCAGGCAGGCGCACACACAGGAGGCAGGCAGGCGCACACACACACAGGAGGCAGGCAGGCGCACACACACACAGGAGGCAGGCAGGCACACACACAGGAGGCAGGCAGGCACACACACAGGGCAGGCAGGCACACACACACAGGGGCAGGCAGGCACACACACACACACACACAGGAGGCAGGCAGGCACACACACAGAGGCAGGCAGGCACACACACACAGAGGCAGGCAGGCACACACACACAGGCAGGCAGGCACACACACAGGAGGCAGGCAGGCACACACAGGAGGCAGGCAGGCACACACACACACGAGGCAGGCAGGCACACACACACAGGAGGCAGGCAGGCACACACACACACGAGGCAGGCAGGCACACACACACACACAGAGGCAGGCAGGCACACACACACACAGGAGGCAGGCAGGCACACACACACACAGGAGGCAGGCAGGCACACACACACACAGGAGGCAGGCAGGCACACACAGGAGGCAGGCAGGCACACACAGGAGGCAGGCAGACACACACACACACAGGAGGCAGGCAGGCACACACACACACACACAGGAGGCAGGCAGACACACACACAGGGCAGGCAGACACACACAGGCAGGCACACAGGCAGGCAGGCACACACACACAGGAGGCAGGCAGGCACACACACAGGAGGCAGGCAGGCACACACACACACAGGAGGCAGGCAGGCACACACACACACAGGAGGCAGGCAGGCACACACACACACAGGCAGGCAGGCACACACACACAGGAGGCAGGCACACACACACACACAGGAGGCAGGCAGGCACACACACACACACAGGAGGCAGGCACACACACACACACAGGAGGCAGGCAGGCACACACACACACACACAGGAGGCAGGCAGGCACACACACACAGGAGGCAGGCAGGCACACACACACACACAGGAGGCAGGCACAGACACACACAGGAGGCAGGCAGGCACACACACACACACGAGGCAGGCAGGCACACACACACACGAGGCAGGCACACACACACGTGTGGCAGGCAGGCACACACACACACACACACAGGAGGCAGGCAGGCACACACACACACACAGGGCAGGCAGGCACACACACACACACACACAGGAGGCAGGCAGGCAGGCACACACACACACAGGAGGCAGGCAGGCACACACACACACAGGAGGCAGGCAGGCACACACACACACACACACAGGCAGGCAGGCACACACACACACACACACACAGGCAGGCAGGCACACACACACACAGGAGGCAGGCAGGCACACACACACACAGGAGGCAGGCAGGCACACACACACAGGCAGGCACACACACACAGGAGACAGGCAGGCACACACACACAGGAGGCAGGCAGGCACACACACACACAGGCAGGCACACACAGGCAGGCAGGCACACACACAGGAGGCAGGCACACACACACAGGAGGCAGGCAGGCACACACACACACACACAGGAGGCAGGCAGGCACACACACACACAGGAGGCAGGCACACACACACACACAGGAGGCAGGCAGGCACACACACACACACAGGAGGCAGGCACACACACACACAGGAGGCAGGCAGGCACACACACACACAGGCAGGCAGGCACACACACACAGGAGGCAGGCACACACACACAGGAGGCAGGCAGGCACACACACACACACAGGAGGCAGGCAGGCACACACACACAGGCAGGCAGGCACACACACAGGAGGCAGGCAGGCACACACACACACACACAGGAGGCAGGCACACACACACACACAGGAGGCAGGCAGGCACACACACACACAGGAGGCAGGCAGGCACACACACACACAGGAGGCAGGCAGGCACACACACACACACACAGGGCAGGCAGGCACACACACACAGAGGAGGCAGGCAGGCACACACACACAGGAGGCAGGCACACACACACAGGAGGCAGGCAGGCACACACACACAGGCAGGCACACACACACACAGGAGGCAGGCAGGCACACACACACACAGGAGGCACACACACAGGAGGCAGGCACACACACACACACAGGAGGCAGGCAGGCACACACACACAGGCAGGCAGGCACACACACACACAGGAGGCAGGCACACACACACACAGGAGGCAGGCACACACACACAGGCAGGCACACACACACACACACACACACACAGGAGACAGGCAGGCACACACACACACACACACAGGAGGCACACACACACACACACACACACACACAGGAGGCACACACACACACACACACACACACACACAGGCAATCACACACACACACACACACAGAGGCAGGCAGCTGCACACACACACAGGCAGGCAGACAGGCACACACACACAGGAGGCACA